>NC_057710.1:149722309-149768941 GCF_004010195.1 Chiloscyllium plagiosum | reverse complement strand
GGGTTCAGAAAAGATTGACAAGGATGTTGCCAGGGTTGGAGGGTTTGAGCTACAGGGAGAGGCTGAACAGGCTGGGGCTGTTTTCCCTGGAGCGTCGGAGGCTGAGGGGTGACCTTATAGAGGTTTATAAAATTATGAGAGGCATGGATAGGATAAATAGACAAAGTCTTTTCCCTGGGGTTGGGGAGTCCAGAACTAGAGGACATAGTTTTAGGTTGACAGGGGAAAGGTATAAAAGAGACCTAAGGGGCAACCTTTTCACACAGAGGGTGGTACGTGTATGGAATGAGCTGCCAGAGGATGTGGTGGAGGCTGGTACAATTGCAACATTTAAGAGGCTTTTGGATGGGTATATGAATAGGAAGGGTTTGGAGGGATATGGGCCGGATGCTGGCAGGTGGGACTAGATTTTGTTGGGTTATCTGGTTGGCATGGATGGGTTGGACCAAAGGGTCTGTTTCCATGCTGTACATCTCTATGACTCTATGACTCTATTTTCTTCCCAAATGACATTAATGAGCCAGATGGGTTTTTCTGACAACCGACAGTGGTTTCATTGTCACCAGTAGATTCTTAATTCCAGATATTTTTTATTGAATTCAAATTCCACCATCTGCCATGGAACGTAGTCCCCAGAGCATTAGCTGAATTTCTGGATTAAGTCTAACGATAATACTATTAGGCCATTGCCTCTCCTAAGATATATTCTAGAAAGGAAGACAAATTGTAAGAGGGGGATAAAACATCTTTGACTAAGCAAGGAAATTAAAGTTAATATAAAGATTAAAAATAAGCATGCATATTGCAAAGACAACTAGCAGGCTGGAAGATTGGGAAACTTTTATGTATTAGCAAAGGTGTTATGAAGTGTAAATCATATTTGATTAATTTGCTCGAACTCTTCAAAGATGTAACAAGCAATATAGATAATGGGGATCCTATAGATGGTATATATCCAGGCTTCAAAAAGGCGTTTGATAAAGTACTGCACAAAAGGTTAATAACAAGTCAGGATCACATGGATTTAGAGATAATTAATTAGCTTGGTTAGAGGTTTGACGACCCAACAAAAAGCAGATAACTGGATGAATGGGCTATTTTTTGGTTGGTAAGGTGTAACTAATGGGATGCTTCAGGGTTTGGTCCACTGGCCCCAACTATTTACAATCTATATTAGTGACTTGCATGTGAGAATAGAAAGTTCTACAGCCAAATTTGCAGGTGACACTAAATTAGTTGGGAACATAAGTTGCTATGAAGAAATAATACAAATGGATATAGATAGGATAGGTGAATGGGCCAAAATTTGGCAGATGAAGTTTAACTGCACATACGTGTGAGGTCATCTATTTTGCTCAGAGGAATAGAAAGGCAACTTATCATCTAAATGGAGACAAGCTTCAGAGAGTATTTGGTGCAGAGGGATCTGGCTGTTCTTGTGCATAAATTACAGAAAATTATTATGCAGATACAGCAGATAATGGGGAAGGAAAATAGAAGTTTTGGTATTTATTGCTTAAGGAATAGAGCATAAATGTAGCAAAATGTTGCTACAGCTTACAAAGCATTAGTGAGACCATATCTGGAGTACTGCAAACAATTTTGAACACTTTACTTGAGGAGAAATGTAGTTGCATTGGAGGCAGTTCAGATGAATTTCACTTGACTGATTCCAAAGATGATGGATTTGTCTTATGAAAAGAGATTGAGCAGTTTCAGCCTATACTCTATAGAGGTTACAAGAATGAGAGGAGATCTAATTGAGGTTTATAAGGTGCTAAACAGATTGAAAAGGTAGCTGTATTGAGGATGTTTTCTCCTGTGGGGTAATCTAGAACCAGAGGTCAAAGTTTTAGGATAATGGGTAGCAAATTTAAAACAGAGTTGAGGAGAAATTACTTCTCTCAAAGAGTCGTGAATCTGTGGAATTCACTACCCCAGAGCATGGTTAATGCTGGGTCATTGAGTAAATTTAAGGAGGAGATAGATTTTTCATTATTAATGGATTGAAAAATTATGACAAGTTGGAATGTTGAGTTGAAGCCAAGGTGATATTAGCCATGATCACAGAATGCTCTCGGGGCTCATTACCTACTCCTGGTCCTGGGTCTCATGTTCTTATTTTCTACCAATGGTTTAGTGGTGAAATGAGAATCTTGCTAGTGAATGGTAAGGGGCCTATTTGCATCTCATTATTTCCTAATCTTATCTTTTTTATATGCAACTTTCCATTTTTTCAGTCATCAGAGAGAGACTTGACAGCAACAATTCTCAGTATGAAAGTTTGAGTGATCACCATTGTCTTCTATGGGCATCTAGCATGGTCAACATTCCTAAATGTCTCAGGGCATGTTCCATGGATAACGACCATCTGTGTCTTTTGCCCATGAAGATTAGCATTGGACATACACCAGCATCACTTCATCATCATGACACATCTCCAACTGACTTATAGTATACTAAACAGCAGCACTCAATTTTGCACTTGGAGCGTGTGATACCTTTCATTACAATGCTATTGCCAGGCAACTTTGTGCAAAGGGACAGAAACCTATGTCATGGATCAAAACGGAATACATCTCATGGCTCTTCGTATATTCTCTTACCACCCACTCACTCTTACCACCTTGACCTCTTTCCACCTATCGCTTTTCCGACGCCCCTCCCCCAAGTCCCTCCTCCCTACCTTTTATCTTAGCCTACTGGACACACTTTCCTCATTCCTGAAGAAGGGCTTATGCCCGAAACGTCGATTCTCCTGTTCCCTGGATGCTGCCTGACCTGCTGCGCTTTTCCAGCAACACATTTCCAGTTCTGATCTCCAGCATCTGCAGACCTCACTTTCTCCCCAAACAAACAAAAAAACCAGGCAGTTTTTTATGGCTGCCAGGACTGATCAGTCAAGGAAGTGGATATGCTGCTGTATCATTCCAATATCACACCTACAGCGTGTGCCAGCAAATATAGCAAATACACTGAACGTGCGTCAAACAAATGGCCACTTCTGAAAATCTAACAGTGGAAGTCCTCATTGAGGTCAAAAGGGTCAATCAGACACTAGTTTTGCCAGAGTAAATCAAGGATAATGTCTGGTCTTGGACCATGAGGTTAGACACAGTCAGCCGCTTTGGGTGGTCAATGGAAATTAGCATTTTCAACTGTTTGATGATTTCTCAACATCCCATGCTCCCACATTAACTAATGACAAGATTTTGTGCAATGCTGACATGAGCAAAAGAGTAGCATTCTTTCAAACAGAGTTTTGAAATGGTATGGCACTAAGGACAGGTAACCTCTGTGGCTCCATTCTTGCAGTTGCAGTGACTACGACAATCAACCCATAGAGTTGACAATGCAAACAGGCGATGCATTTACGAATGTGATATTCTTTTTCCATATTCTATAATTCATATCAGAAGTGTCATTTAAGAGTCCTCAGAAGCTTCTCTTTTTTGTCCCCCCCCGACCCATTACATATGCCTGTGCGGTAATATTCCTGCTGACAGCATCTAACCAGTCAGATACAGCTAGGTTTTAAGTATGATACAAGTGGCACAAAGCACTTTGTACCTACATAGGTGGACACAGCAGCTCTGCCTTGCCTTGCCTTTTAGTACAAATAGATAATCATGAAGCTATTCATGTTTGGCAGCAAGGAACAATCAAGGGAGACTGCAGTCACTCAGGGAGCTGGTCCTTTGTCAGTGAGGAAAAGTTGATGAGTTAGAAGTTCTGGTACATGATATGGGCAAAGTGAGAAATGAGGTTTTGCACCAAGAATTCAGGGAGTTAGGCAGTAGGTTAAAGAGCAAGACCTTAACGGTTGTAATCTCTGGACTAGTCCCAGTGCCACATACTAGCAAGTATAGAAATAGGAAAATAGGCCAAATTAATGTGTGGCTAAGGAGCTGGTGCAAGGGGGAGGGTTTCAGGTTGTTGGATCATTGGGACCTCTTGTGGGGCAGGCAGGGATGGGTTACACCTAAGGAGGGGAGGGGAGGAGGGGAAGAGGTGGGAGGTTGGTGAGTGGAGAGGCAGTCAACCAATTTCCATGTGGGACGTTCACTAGTGCTACTTGGGAGGGTTTGAACTAGAGTGGCAGGGGGCTGGGAAAGAAAGTAGCAGGTCAGCAAGTGGACGAATTGAGGGGAACTTAGAAGTTATCACCAGTAAGTCAAGGACAGGTTAATGAACAGGGGCTGATGGGCTGAAGTGAATTTATTTCAATGCAAGGAGTATTAGGATAAGGCAGATCAGCTTAGCACCCTCAGTACATAGGACTATCATGTTGTGGCCATTACAGAAACCTGGTTGAGAGAGGGACAGGACTGGCTGCTCAGCCTTCAGAGGTTTCAATGTTTTAGACAAGATAGAGAGGGAGGTGAAAGAGATGGAGGAGTTGCATTACCAATCAGGGAAAATGTGACACTGCACTCAGAGAGGACATACTGGAGTGCTTATCCATTGAGGGTAGACCTGAAAAATAAGAAAGATGCAATCACTCTTATGGGATTATCCTATAGTCCAGCCCCCTTCAGCCCCCACAATGATGTGCAGAGTGATCATGGGGTCCTAGTACATAGCAGCTAGGACCCACGGATCCTAGTACATAGCTCCCTAAAAGTGGCCACACAATTATATAGGGTGGTAAAGAAGTCTTATGGCGTGTTTGCCTTTATTGGTTGGGGTATTGAGTATGAGAGTCAGGAAGTAATGTTGCAGTGTTATAAAATTTTATTCAGGCTGCACTTAGAGCATTGTATTGAATTCGGGTCGCCACATTGCAGGAACGATGTGAAGGCTTTGGAGAGGATGTAGAAGAGGTTTACTGGGATGCTGCCTAGATTAGAGGATATGAGCTATAAGGAGAGACTGACAAACAACAGTTGTTTTCTCTGGAGCGGTGGAGGCTGAGGGGAGACCTGATAGAAGTTTATAAAATTATCAGAAGCATAGATAGGTTGATAGTCAGAATCGTTTTTCCAGACTTCAAGTGTCTAATACTAGGGGGCATGCATTTCAAATAAGAGGGGGAAAATTCAAAGGAGATGTAAGGGGCAAGTTTTTTACACAGAGAGTGTTAAGTGACTGGAACACGCTGCTAGGGATAGGTAGAGGCAGATACAATAGAGGCATTTAAGGGGCTTTCAGATAAACACATGAATAAGTAAGGAATGGAGGGAAATGGACAATTAGCAGTCAGAAGGAATTAGTTTAAAATTTGCTATCATGTTTGGCACAATATCATCGGCCAAAGGGCCTGTTCTTCTACTCAAATGTTTCTATGTTGTGAGATAGCCCAAGTATGGGGACCCCAAGCGGGGAGGGTTAGTGGTTTGGGGGAATGAATGGATGAGAGCCATTGAGGAAGATATTGCATGACTGTAGTAGACCATGAGCCTTGATGAATGCAATGGCAATGTTAGAGTAGCATGAGTTAGCAGAGAGATGGTGGCTTTTACCTTATGTAACATAGAAGGTCATTAATTTTCATGCAGCACTATTGCTCATTCTTCTAGATTGCAAACACCACATGGCCACTTAAGTTCAGGCAGACAGTGTTTTACTCAGTGCACAGGTTGGGTTTAAATATGGTGCCCAAAGTGACATTGCAGAAAGATCCCAGAGGTGTTGAGCATTTTGCCATTGCTGAGTGCAGGACAGCATGACAGTGGTGCTATGGAGGCATGGTGCTTACTTAATGAGGTGACTGGCATAGTATTGCAAGAGAAAAGTTGGTAGGATTCACAGAGGGAAAGTATTCATTAAGCACTCTGAAAGTAACATTTAGCCAACTTTTGGAAAATTTCAGTTCAGTATCCCTAAACATCTTTACCTCTCTCTGTTCATTTAAGATCTTGTTTAAAATCCTCTTTGTCCAAGTTTTTGATCACTTTTGCAAATAGCTTTTATGTAGCTTACTGTTGATTTTTGTGACAACATTCCTGTGAATCACCTTGGAACTAATAAAATGCTACATAAGTGCAAAATTATTGTTTACTAATTTAAAACATGGTACGTAATGCCCCTGCGCAACCCATAAGTGTCAGCAAAGGATTTTCAATTAAGAAGACTTAGAGATAGGGACAACAATAAGCAGACATTTTTGATGGCCAACATTGTTATCAATTTTAAGTTGGTAGTGGGGATTCTCTACATAACTCTGCACTTCCCATGGATACTCCACCTAGCCTACATATCTTTGGAATGTGGGAGGAAACTGAAGCACCTGGAAGAAACCCACACAAACATGGGGAAAATGTGCAAAACCCACACAGATAGTCCCCATAGGAACCAAGGTCCCTGGCACCGTGGGGCAGCAGTGCTGTCCATTTATGGCAGGCAAAATGAACATGTAAAGTTATTTGCTTGGTTTTGAATTCAAAAATATCTAGGATGAACGTTTGTTTTTTAAATTCAGTTCAAAATAAAACACGTTTTTCAGTTAGTTTAGAAAACCAGAGTTAAGTGTAGACTCAGGTATAGTTTCTCTCCTAGAAAAAAAGTTTCAGAGTAGTCTCGGAAATAATTTACTTCAGCAGAAGGGTGGTTTCTTAAATTTCCAGATTAAGAGACCATGATTAGAAAGCTGCAGTTCATTAGAACTGACAACATTTGTGCTATTAGGTTTGTCGAAAAATAGAAATGAAAAAAAAAATTGAGTTAGGTGGAATAGAGGGAGAAAGAAAAATGAATAGATTCGAAGCAGAATAAAATGAGAAGACAAAAGAAGTGGAAAGGACAGGGAATGAAAAGAAATGATGAATGAAAAGAGAGGAGAAAGAAAGGAAAATAAAATTGGAATCAAGAAAGCTTGAATTGGAAAAAGAGAAGGAAAACCATAATTTTAGAAAGCAAATTGAATTAAAGAAGCCTATTTTGCAAAGTGAAAGGGAAATCACACAATACAGTTTGGCCAGTGAAAAACCTAGAGTGAAAAAGGAAAAAGGAAGTTTTTGTTCTAGACCTGCTTAGGTTCTCCAGCAATGTTTGCTTTGCTTTGGTCTTGAACTATCTTGTCCAATTGTAGAAAGACTTCTTTATACTTGTACTCCAATCCCTTTATAATAAAGCCCAATATGCCATCTGCCTTCACAATTGATTGCTGTACCTTCATGTCGATCTTATGCATTTCTTGGACAAGTACCTTTGAACATCAACATTTACAAGTGTCATGGTTTTTTTTAAAAAAAGTGCTGCTTTTCTGTTCTTACAAACAAAATGAACAATGTTATACTGTGTACATCAACAGTGTATTCAATCAGCCACCTTGTTTTCCATTCACTTAACCTATCTATATCTCTTAGATGTCTCCTTATATTCTCTCTCTGTTTGTATGCCCACCTCTCTGTCTCTTTATCTCATTCATAAATATTGATTGTAAATAACAGAGGCTCTAGATCTGATCTTTGCAGCACTGCACTAGTCATGGATTGCCAACTTGATGAGGCATGATTTATCCCTACTATTTTTTTCCTTTTTGTTAACAATCCTTCATCCCTATTAATACACTACCCCAGCACCATGAATCCATATGTGTATAAAACATGTGTGTCACCTTACTGAAAACCTTTTGGAAATCCAAGTATAGTACACCTACCATTTCTGTTCTATCTATGCAATAGTTACATTCTTAAAAGACTCAAAAACTGTCAAACACAATTTCGCTTTTGTAATACCCTCTGACTTTTGTCTCATTATAAAGTAACTTTTAAGGCATTAAGGCCTCCTTAATAATTCATTTCAGCACTTTCCTGAGGATTGACATGTCAAATTAATTGCATTTTGTTCCCTACTTTCTCACTCCACTTTTTCTTGAAAATGGTGCTGCATTTGCTAACTTCCAAGCCATTTTAGATTTTAGGGAATTGGAGAATTCTGAAAAATCATAACCACCACATTCAATTTCTTTGCCACTATTGGTTTTAGAATCCTAGGATTCAGACCATCAAGGCACAGAGATTTGCCAGATTATAGTTCCTTGAATTTCTTCACTGCTTTGTCTCTCCTGATGTTAAATACCTATTCCCTTATTCTCATTAGCCTTGAAGTTACCAAACATTTCCACAAACTAAGTGGTGTCATCTACTGTAACTAATGAGAAATGACTGGTGAAGCTTAAGTTTCACAATCTAAGTGGAGAGGAGAGGAAAATATCGGAAGTAAATAAGGATAATTGTACGGTTGGACCTGTCTTCAAGCCAAGACTGGTTGTTGCGCTGACAGACAATGGAGAAGTGCATGGATTATTAGATACCTGCTGCACCTCAAAATGAAGCTCCCTGATGGGAACATTTAATTTTGGTGGTGGACCTCAGGTATGTCCAGATTTCCAGCATTCACAGTATTTTGCCTTTACATTGGAATGGAAAATGTGGGCATTATGGAATTGGATAGTGAAGGGAGGCATGACTGCATTGACTGTGGAGTTGAAGATGTAGAAACTACCCTTCCTTATTCCACTGGAAGATTTCTTCTAAAAACAACGGAAATTATTCTACTAGTCATTGGCACTTGTAGAAAGACTGTGAGAGAATTCTAATGGCTAGCTCCACTCATCCTAAACTCACATCAATGAGAAACCTTCAACAGGCTCAGCCACATGTGTGGGGAGCTAAATACAATGCCTGCATTGATTATTGCATTCATATTTGGGAACAACTCTGGGTCAGAATGTGCCAGACCCTTTATTGGTCTAACACTGGGGGGGGAATGAATGATTCATAAAACCATAAGAAACAGGAACAGGAGTAGGCTATTTGCCTCCTCCCGTCTACTCCACCGTTCAATAGGCTCATGACTGTTCCAACATTCCTCATGTCCACTTTCCTGCCTTTTCTCCATAATCCTTCATTCCTACACTGATCAAGAATCTATCTATCTCAGTCTTAAATATACAAAAGGAGTATGCTTCCACAGCTTGCTATGGCTAGGAGTTCTAAAGACTCACAACTTCCAGAGATGAAATTCCTCCTCATCTCAGTCTTAAATTAGTCCTCTAGTTCTAGACTCTCCCGACAGGAAACAACTTCTCAGCATTTACCCTGTAAATTCTTGAAGAATCCTACATATTTCAATGAGATCACCTCTTATTCTTCTAAACTCTAGTAAATAGAGTCCCAGCCTGCCTTTGCTCATAAAACAATCCTTCCATACCAGGACGGATCCTTCTGAGTGAACCTTCTCTGAACTGCCTCCAATGAAATATCCTTTCTTAAATAAGGGGACCAAAGCTACTCATGGAACTCCAGATGTAGTCTCACCAGAACCTTGTACTATTGCACTAAGACTTCACTACTCTTATACTCCAAACCCTTGGAATAAAGACCAAAATTCCATTAGCTTTCCTGATTACCTGCTGCACCTGGGTGCTAGCTTTCTGCACACACACATCCAACTCCCATTGTGTTGCAGCTTTCTGCAGTTTATCTCCATTTAATAATATTCTGTTCTTTTGTTCTCCCTTCCAAAATGAACAACTTCACATTTCTCCAAAGTATACTCCAATTGCCAACTTTTTACCCACCTAATTAACCTGTCACTATCCCTCTGTAACTACTTGTAACCACTTCACATCTTACTTTTTCATCTATTTTTATGTTGTCTGCAAATTTGGTTACAGTATATTGGCTTCCTTCCTCAAGTCATTAATATATATTGTAAATATCTGTTGTCCCAGCACTGATCCCTCTGGAACCCCATTGGTCACAGATTGCCAACCCCAAAAATCCCCTTATTGTCACTTGCTATTTCCTGCTCATTAGCCAGTTCTCTGTCCACACTAATATACTACTTCCAACATCTTATGACATACCTTTCTTGAGGTACCTTGTCAAATGTCTTCTGGAAGTCCAAATACAACACACCTATTTGTTCCCTTCTATCCACATAGGTTGAGACTTCCTCAAAAATCTCTAATAAATTAGTCAGGTATGATTTATCTTTCATAAAGCCATTATGATCTACTTGATTAGATAATGATTTCCCAAATGTGCAGTCATTACTTCCTCAATAATTGATTCCAACAATAGGTGTTAGGCTAATTGGCCTATAGTTACCCGTTTTTTTGCCTCCCTCTCTTTTTTAATAGGGGCATCACATCGGCAGTTATCTGATCCTCTTGTACTTCTCCAGAATACAGTGATTTTTGGAAAATTATAACCAATGCAATAATTATCTCTGTAGTTACTTCTTTTAAAATCCTAGGATGCAATCTATCAGGGACTTATCTACCATTATCCCCAATAGTTTATCTAATATGAAATGCTGCTACTCCTTATGTTGTCCTGGTTTTTTTTTAGCAGAGTTGTCGTAAAGCTTCCGGGGTATCCAGTTTGGAGGGGTTTTAGAACCAATTTGATTATCGTTAACAAATACTACCTCAGGCAAAAAGCTTTCAAGTTAAAAAAAAACTTGTACAATGAAAGGGGAATGGCCAGTTTGCCCAGCTCGGCTTTTCTCTGGTTTGGTTTGTTTTGGTTTTAGTCTGGCTGTTCAGAGTAAGCAGTCAGTTTTGAAACTGCTGGGCCCAAAGAAGCAGAGCCTTGGTGATCCTTTCTCTCTCTGACATCTCTCTTGTAAGAATATGTGTTTGATTTTTTTCCTTTTTTGCCAAGAGGTGTTTATGGGGATTGTTGCAAGTATTTGGAACAGCATCATTAAATTGGGATAGTCTGTTGGGTTTTCGAATAGGTTAAGTTATTCTATACTCTTGTTTTCTTTTGTTTGTGTTACATTTGGTAATCGTGCAAATAAATTCTGTTTTGTTTAAAACCAAATGGTTGGGCCAGCTGCATCACTCCTGGAATATCCATCTAACACCTGCTTAAAACAACTAGCAAAGTTAGAGTCTGGGCTACTTTTTTGAAATGTTTTGATGGGGTCTGGCCTGGTCCATAACAGATTGGGGAATCTTTGCGGGATTTGTTCTATATTTCAATTTGGGATTAGAGTTTCTGGACTCGAAGGCAGCGAGTTGTAGGTGTTAGTGTCTTTTGTTCCAGGTGTTGATTTTGGTTGGTTTAAACAGTGCTTCAGATAGCATTGGCTCTTTCAGTTACTAAGAGTTTTCTGTGGGTAGAAGACATGACTTTGGGAGCCTTAGTAAAGGTGAATAAGGCAAAGCTGCTGGAATTAGCAGACAATCTGGAGTTGGCGCTGCCTCCTTTCTGGAGGAAAGGAGAGATAATTACAGCAATAGCTCAGCACTTAAATTTGCTGGAAATGCTAACAGAATCTTCAGAGATGGCTAAAGTTCAGTTGAAAATGAAACAACTTGAGTCAGAGGCAAAAGATAAAGAAAGAGCAAAAGAAATGAAACTGTTTGAAATCTGATTAAAAGCAGAGAAAAGCTGAGCTGGGAGAACTGGCCATTCCCCTTTCATTGTACACTTTTTTTTTACTTGAAAACCTTTTGTCTGAGGCAGTATTTGTTAGTTATAATCAAACTGGCTCCAATTCCCCTCCAAATTAGGTACCCCAGAAGCTCTGTGTTTACAACCACTTGGATAAAAAAAATTGAAAACATAAGGAGCAGCAGTATCACAAATATGGCTTCCCTAGTGATGATGATAGTACCTAATTCCCCCCATCTTCCCATTCTTCAGTATTATTGGGATGTTTGAAGTATCTTCCACCATGAAGACTGATGCAGAATATCTGTTTGACTCTTCTGCCATTTCCTGCCTGCTTGGCTCCATGATATATGGGCTGAAGAAGGGCTTATGCCCGAAACGTCGATTCTCCTGTTCCCTGGATGCTGCCTGACCTGCTGCGCTTTTCCAGCAACACATTTCCAGCTCTGATCTCCAGCATCTGCAGACCTCACTTTCTCCTCCATGATATATCACTAATGCTAGCTATGAATCATTGTCATAGCTACCTTTTCTAACTTGATTGACCTAATCAACATGAAGATTAAAGTCACCCATAATTATTGTCCTATTCTTTTTACATTATTCTATTATTTGTTGATTTATACCCTTTCCTTCAGAGTGACTCCTGTTTGGGGATCTCTTCACTATTCCTACAATGTCTTCTTTTCCTTGTTATTATTTACTTCCACCAAAATGGACTCTACATCATTCATGCTTAAGTCATCTCTCTCAACTTATTAACAGTGCTACCTCACCATGTTTTTCTTCCATTCTGTCTTTTTGAAAGGTAAAATATTCCTGAATGTTAGGTTTCCAGTTCTGATGTCCTTATAACCATGTCTCCATAATGGCTACAAGATCATATCCATTTATCCTGATTTACACCATCAGTTTGTCTACACTATTCCAAACACTTTGTGCATTAAGATACAAAGCCTTCAGACTTGCCTTGTAACCATTTTTAATCATCCTAACCCATCTTTGTACTGTGACTCAATTTGCTTCTTGACCCTGATTACCCCGTCTACCATTTTTGCATGCTACTGTTCTTTCTTTTTTGCTGTCCTTGTTTCTCTTTCCCTTGTCACCCTGCTTAGGTTCCTAGGCCCCTGCCCAATCTAGTTTAAACCCATCCCAAGCACACTAGCAAATTCTTCATAAACTGTACTTCTAAAAATGGTCAATTGTATTTGATTAAAATGTCTATACTTCCTTACCCACTAATGAACTGAACCAGTATAAAATGAAATTAATTTAAATTGAACAATGTCAGAATGCCCTTATATATTCCAATACCATATCAGTAAAAGTAAATCCAATGTAGCTACATTTGGTATAACTCTTCTTCAATATTTGAGATCCAGGGAATTGGCAGATTCATTTTCTCGCAGACCCATGTTCAATTTGACCTCTCTCTTCCTTTTCATATATTTCAAGAGAGCTCATTGTCAGTTTTTATATTCCTCACTTTATTCAAACAATTTTGAAAACCTGCTGAGCGATTAAATACATCATTGATTCCAAGCCCTCCAGCTCCATTCTGTAATGTTGAAGTGCCTATGGTAATCTTTGGTGGGAATTCAACAAATTTCATCTCAATATTGATTTTAATGAGGAATCTTGAGCCATGAAAATTAGCTGTTTAACATACATGAGTAGGCTTTTTCTGAGTAGTACAAAATCTCAGCAAAAAATGATATATGTAATGGTATAAATCACTGTTGCTATCATTACTTAAATTTCTACACCATAATAATATAACTTGCAGTAGACGCACCACTATAGCAAAATCAGGTCCCTAGCAAGAATACATTAATCATATTATTAGATGTTTAGCTTCTATTGTTGAATCAATTTCTTGCATAGAGCTTATCAAAAACTCCAAGGATTTATTACAATTTTATTTTTGCTCTTCAATGTGTCATAACACTGGAAAATAAGAAGATAAAGTTTCAACATGCAGTGATCTCCAGTTTCATTGTAAGTTTAATAAGGAGACACCGTGTACTTTTGTAATTCGAAACACAGGCTGGGTTTTAAAAATCTACTACATTAAGTGTGTTGGTTAGAACTCATGACATTGATTTAATTTCCAATTTGTTTTTATTGATCCATCATTCCTCTCACATTAGAAAATATACTAAGGTTGAAATTCTGCTATAACCGTCATCTAACAATATGTAAGTGCATGATAGTTCATAAATAGTAGCAATTTAATTTGCAGACAAAGGTGGATAATATACATCAAACAGTGTCCAACAAACATTCTGTCATTTGTTTATTCCTACACATAACAGTCATGTAAATATTATTTCCACAACGTGATGAAAATTAGATTCCATTCTTAAGGATCTTTTTATCATCAACCAAGACATGTTTGTTAGACACTTTTTCATGAAATTAATGCTCCTTTAAGTTTAAAATTTCCAACTTCAGTGCATTTAAAAATACCAGTTAAACAAAAAGACCAAGTTCAACATGAAGATGCTGACATGGGTAAGGAATTGTAATCTCAATCAGAAAAGGGATTCCATAAATAGTTGCTTTCAAACATCAGAGCCTAACCAGATAATGTTGAGTTGACATGGTGGTCTATTTTGATTCCATGTAAGTGAATGGGTTTTGAGTGATAATGTTGTACCTTTAAGAGTAATACGTTCTGTGCTGTTTCTCGTGCAGAGCGTGTTGCCATAGTGGTGCAGGAATGTCTGCTTCAGACAGTTGGTAAATAACTTTTCAATTCTCCCCAGGTATCTTTTTTTTAAAAAATTAGATAAAATAATTATCAGTGGGGAGGGTCAGGTACTTACACAGATCCAGGAAGACTCGTTGATTTTGTGTTCAGTTGGTTGAAGGTCTGCTGGCCTCTGAAGTGAAAAGCTTAACTACTCTGCTTCGAGAGTCTTAGATAGAGAGGCTTCCTCTTAAAAATTAAAAGGGACACATTGTTTATTTCTTCAGGACTGGATAGAGACAGCATGTGAGAACCAAAACATTTTGCTGAATTGCATTTTTGCCAAAGGGTGTGTTTGTGGGATGCTGCCTATGTTGGAACAGTTAATGATTAGTGGCTAAATATTACATTATCTTGCTAAGTATGTGGTTGTACTGTATCTTTCAGAGAGTTAAAAGCTAGCAGAATTACCTGACAGTACCAAGTGTTCTGAATAAGGTAACAATGTAACACTTGGTCAGAAACTAGATTAGCTGGGTTGCCTGGAAATGACAAAACAGATTTAAATTAAGCTAATTAATTTAAATTATACCCTGAAAAATACCAAACTCCAATCAAGTTTGAAGTTAGTATATTGACAATCTTAAAAGCCAATGATACAATCCGATGCTTTGAGGGTATAAGACCGGGGAACAGTTGGGAGGAGAACTGCCAAGCCAATGACATCTGCATACTGCCCAGAGAATAGCTCATCTGGGATCAAACTGTTATGACATGGGGTAATCCTTGCTTAATTTAAACCAGCAACACAAAAGATTTATCCCATGCAATAATCTGTGAAAATTCAAGAGGCCAAGAACTTGTTAAAGTAAAAGTAACAACTTTATTTCTGAAAGTATAACAGAGAATAATTAACTAACAACTATTTATAATTCCTTCGCTGAACCTATCTTTTACCTTCCCCTCTACAATACTAGTCCAATAAAACACCCCTCGATTAAGATTTACCAAAATTCAACTTTTCAAAAAACCAGCCAGACTTCGAACCTTCTTTTCTTTCTTAGGGATTTCTGCTTTGCAGGTTACCTTTAAGGTACCTTTAAGAGAGCGGTTCTCTGGACAGTATGCAGATGTCATTGGCTTGGCAGTTCTCCTCCCAACTGTTCAGTTTTCCCTGGTCTTATACCCCCCCCAAAGCATCGATTGTGTCAATGGCTTTTAAGATTGTCAATATACTAACTTCAAACTGGATTGGAGTTTGGTATTTTTCAGGGCTTAATTTAAACTGATTGGCCTAATTCAAATCCGTTTTGTTGTTTCCAAGCAACCCAGCTAATCTAGCTTTCAACTCAATATTACATTGTTACCTTCTTCAGAACACTTGATGCTGTCAGGTGGTTCTGCTAGCTTTTAACTCTCTTAAAGGTACAGTACGCCCACATCTTCATAACAAATAAAATTAAGGTTATGCAGATTCCTTTTTTTTCATATTTTAACTGTATTGTAAAAATAAAGTGTGCTTTGATTAAAGCCAATTAGTGGACCAATTGAATCATATCTGGAACACAGCACCTTACACTTGCCTTTAAATAAACTTAAAAATTAGGGTCTAGGCGGTCTCCTTACAATACTTTGTGGGGGGGGGGGGGGGTCCAGAATTGTGGGATCTGCACTGGTCCATAACAGTATCTTCACTGAATAAAACTAGCATGTTGCAGTTGCAAATGTTGACCTGTTTCAAGTTATTTTAGTTAACAGCTCCAGAGGCTCCACCAATCTCTCATCAAAGTTGCATTGGAAGATGGGGAAGACCAAAACCAAAGTAGGCAGGAATGTGCAGAAATAAGATCAGCCATAATCTCATTAAATGGTGTAGCAAGCTCAAGATGCCTACACCCAATTCATAATATATACATTCAAAAAATATTAATTCCATATTTCACTTGAGCATTTAGCCCTGGGATCTCCAGTATTCAGGCTCCAATTATCTTGTTGTCTTTCAATTGTCCACAACAGATTTTACATTATCTCCCAAACATGTTTCCCAATGGCAGGTCCCACATCTCAAGTATAGAAGAAAAAAGCCTACTAATTTAGGCATGACGTGCTTCTATTCTCTTCACCTTTCCTGACTCCACCCTTCTCACCTTGACCTCAGCATTGCACTTGGTCTTGATACAATGCCACATGACATTGACTATTGTGTACAGTGTTTCATAGAGACTATCTGCCTTGCTGGAAAATTCTAAATATTGCATTTTACTGACTCTTGCTACGACAATGAATATCCAAATTTTCATGGCACAAAATTTCACCAGCTGAATTCTCTGGCACTTCAATGTTGATACATAAAAGGGTCTTGAGACTGCTCATGTCACCAATGTACTTGCTCTGTACTCACCTGCCTATTAAGGACGATGGGTAAGTTTCTAAAACTGGAAACTCAATCAGAGGACAAGCAGTAATGTAAAACTGGCAGTCCAAATGGAAGAGATAGGCTGAGGTAGACAGGTGAGCATGAGGATGCTTCAACATGGAGGCCCCTTGTTGAATGCACTGAAAGCAACACATAAAGAAGCCCTAAAGTAGTGCCATCAGCATGGAGGAGAAACCTCTCATAGGAGGAAACATAGATGCATTTTAGGTATTTTCAGTCCTGGATCCTCACCACCAGGACATGGGGCCTCCAGCTCTGAAGGCTATTCCCAGTCACTGGGTGCCCATATATGGCAGGAAACCTCTCTGACAGCAGGAAAAGACCAGCTGAAAAATGGGGCCTCATTTGCCCTAACTGTCTCTTTGTCTCTGTGGAACACAAAGCCAAGCCAGTTGACAGTCCACATCAGGGAGAACTTTCCAGTGACAACAATGTGTCCGGAAGCCCTCCTGACAGAATTCCTTCTAATTTCCTATCACTTACCTCCCCTCATCATTCTTCCAACAATCCCATTTCCATAGGACTATGAAAATTCAACCCCACTCCTGTGTTCACAATTTAACTCTGGCATGATTAAAAACTTGCAGTGCAATTAGCAAGACTTCAGTGACTATTTTTGTTAGCTTGTGTTAAAAATTATTTCCACAGCTTTCTCCCTAATGACTCATAGTCAATTTTGTGTTAATGCATAAAGTCTGATTTAATTCAGAATATTTCCTATTCTTTTTTCAATACTTTATTTTCACTTCTTTAAAGTAAATGTAAATGGCCTTGAATAATTACTCCTCCAGTCTTTTATTATTCCATATGCACAAATCCAAACTGTGTTCCCCATTGACAGAACATAAAAGAGCTCTTCAAGGTACAGTAAGCGATATAGTCTGATGTAATCCCTTATAATTTCTCCTATAACTCATTGAGTTACATGAGATGCAGGAATAGGCAATTCAGTCCCTCGAGCTTCTCCGCCATTTGATGTGTTCATTGGTAATTTCATCTTGGCCTCAACTCCACTTTTGTCCTCATTTCCCATTATCCTTAACCCATTATTAACTAAAACTCTATTCATCTCCTCCATAAATTTAGTCAATGTCTTGGAGTCCACTGCACTCTGGAGTAATGCATTCCACAGATTTAAGACACTTTGAGAGACGTACATCTTCCTAGTTTCTGTTTAAATTTGCCACCCCTCAGCCTAAAACTATGACGTTCTAGATTGCCCCACAATGAGAAAATCCACTCTACATCTACATTGTCTATCCCTTATATATCCCAATCAGATCTCTTCTCATCCTTCTAATCTGTAGTGAGTATATGCCAAAAACTGCTCAATCTAGAATAGAACACCTCCAATGCTCTATCCTTTTTCTGTTCATTTGTGGGCTGTCTTATCCTGGAATGACTGAGAGGAGGATTGAGTGAGATGAAAATTACTGGCAGAGCTGTTAGTGTGATTGCAGGTGGATGAAAGGTAGTGAGTTGTTCTGAGGAATGAGTAGGCAGCACAGAGGCCATGCAAATTAGTGGAATGGTAGATTGTCAGATGTGAACAAATGTATAAAGATATTGCAGACAGTATTGAGTGTGGTAGAACATGAGCCTTGGTGAAAGGTAGGTGCAGTAACAGAGATTTAGTGAGTGTGAGGTAATTGCCCGTAGTGTTAGGTAAGGGGTAAATGTAGGGGTATGGGTGGGTTTCGCTTCGGCGGGTCGGTGTGAATTTGTTGGGCCGAAGGGCCTGTTTCCACACTGTAATCTAATCTAATCTAATCTAAACATGAGCCTTGGTGAAAGGTAGGTGCAGTAACAGAGATTTAGTGAGTGTGAGGTATCAGAGAAAACAGTACAGCACTTATCCTAATGGAACAGAGAAAGTAATTGGCCTTCTTGCAGAACTGCTAGCCATTCCTCATCCTCACTGAGATGGTACTGACACAGGTTATGACTTTGGACCTATCTGCCAAGGTCTGATGTCATGGCCTTTTTTGCCTGTCCTTCAAGAAAAGGACACCCCTCCTCTGTACCACCCTCGAGTCACCCAACAAAATCCTTAGGGTCACTATTGAACAAACTCTCTCCAATCCAGCTGTGTACCTGGGATAACAGCAAAACATAGTGAGAAAAGAAAACATTTTAAGGATATTTCAGTGGCACAGGTGATATTGCACTGTATACAATGTTCCACATTTGCATGAATTTGATTGGCTTTGTACTACATCCATCTGTTGGATTCTGTGGAATTCTGAAAGCAACTGTGATACCATGATGCCTAATATTATGTCCATAAGGATGTACCATGGTCTATGTTGAGAGCCTGCTGCATCATGAGGAGCAAAATGTACATAATGCTATGGGCTATCCTGACGCCATTTCCCCTCGTGTTAAAATATCCTCCCCTGCCCTCTGTGTCCTAAAATTGTTAGTGTGAATTAAGTGGTCAGTGACATCTAAGGCAGAGAGGTGTGCAACACATAAGGAACCAATATATTGAATCACTAGAAATCAGTGACCCCAAAGGTTTGTATTCTTTACAGTGCATGACTCAGTGTTTGTGTTGTTTTCCTTTAAAAGCCCTCATGTTAGTGGGTCTTGCAGCCCTTTCCTCAAGGCACTTAACTCACCCATTATGGGTGCAGTCACAGTCATTTTCTCCCCCATTGCATACTGTTGATTTCCAGCACAAAGTATTGTGACAGAGAACACTCTTTGGCCTGTGATTTCCAGCCTCTGCCATTATATGCCAGTGAAGCCCTAGACAGCCACACGTCCTTCCTAATTGGCCTTCTCATCAACTCCATAATTTTACACCTCCCCGGGATCCCATTCAACCCAAATAACCTTTTACCACAATTCGGTGTTTTCTCTCCTTAGACTTTTTTTTATTCAAACTGACAATGACCCTTATATTCCACGAACCTCAATTTTGTTGAACATCCTTTTATATTGTACTTTGTCAATGCTGTCTTAAAATCTACTTAGGCAATATCCATCGTATTCCTGCCACCAAACTTCTCTGTTACTTCAATTAGTTTAGTCAAGCATGATCTGTCTTCTTACGGGTCCATTTTACAGGCTATTTACAGGCTTACTCTCTGCAAGTAAGGAAAACTTCTCCAAGTGCCTGCTGATATTTTTCCTGATTATTGATTTTAAAAACTTACCCAATAGTAATGTTAATCTAATTGGCCTGAAGTTACCACAAACATCATTACACCCGTTCTTTAATGAGGGTGTCATAGTTGCCATTGTCCAATTCTCTGGCACCTCCTTTGGATCTTTATCACAAGCCCTTTCAATATTGCTATCACCACTTCTTAGCTCAGTTGGTTGGATAGCTGGTTTGCAATATAAATAATGCCAACAGTGTGGGCTCAATCCACACATGGGCTGAGGTTATCACAAAGAACTGCAATTCTCAACCTCTTCTCTTGTCTGAAGTGATGTGACCCTCAAGTTAAGTCATCACCAGCTGTCTTTCTCTCGCTCTAATCAGAAAACAACTCTGTGGTCTGGTAAGTCTATGGCAATTTTACTTTTCACCATTTCTGTTAGCAACTGGAATTGATGTGAGGGTTCTTGCAATACAGTGGTAGTGTCCCCATCTCTGAGGCCAAGAAGCATAGCTTCAAGAGCTGTATAATAACTCTTTGAACAGGTTGATTAAGAAATATCTGGCAACTGGAATTGAAACCACCCGGTCCCTAGTGATATTTACTTTGAGCATAACCACTTTCTTAAATGCCTCCTTCCTGTCAATTTTCATCCTAGCCATTGCCTCTTCTTATCCCATTTCCATTAGTATTTTGTTAGCTTCTTTTTCCTTGAAAATTACCACCACAATGTACCAATTAAAAAATTTAATCATGCTCTGATCCTTGGACCACCCAACCACTTAGTACTGTTATTATTTACATGCCAGTGCAAGATTTGTGGGTTTTAAAATGCTAATTGTCAGTCTATTCCCATGTTCTTCCTTTGCCAGTCTTATTTTTCCTCTTCACTTCCTTTCGCAGCCTATTGTTGTTAATCTGATTTTCTCAAATAATTCACCCTGACATGCATCGTGCACTCTATGTATTTCTTTTGTGATATTCTCTATCTCCCTTGTCATCCTAGCTTCCCTGGTTTTGGTACTGCTTTCTTTTGCCTTCGACAGAATGTATCCAACTAATAACAATGGAGCACCCATCGTTTCATTACAGTTTTTCCTATCAGTATTTTGGTTGGATTTTACCCTGGCGCAATCACCCCAATGAAATTTACTCTCAATTTAGACATCATACTTTAGATCGTACCTTGTCCTTCGACATTACTAGCATAAAGCTACGTGCAGCATCTTATAAAGGCCTAAACAATGTAGTCTATGGTAAGATATGTGGATGAATTGTGCAAGGAGTCCAGCAAGGTTTATCTTGTTGTTGGGAACACTTCACTGAATCTTTTAACTAAGTTCCAGGCATTCAGGCAAATTTATCATGAGGCAACAGTGAGTTGCCTATCAAGGCAGATTATTGCTTGTTAACAACCTTATTAACTTCAGATCTCACTTCATTAAGATATAGCTTTCCAAACTACCATCCACTGTGAGCAAATGTGATGACAACAATTCTTGACTTGGAAGTCAGAACAGGTCTTTGGAAACCTCAAACTACCAGTATCTCCAAAGGGCCTCCAATTTGGATACCAGGCACTAACATATCAGGACATGGTTCATGTACACTGCCACATATACCCCACATCCACTGGCATTATCATATGCTAGTTTCTAAGAATAATCATGACACATTCTGATCCATATAAAGTATACTTCTGAATTTCAATACTAATCACCGGGCAAAACAGAACTACCATTGTAATCCTGCAGCAATGGCACTTTGCACTCAGAGAAATGCACCAGTTTATGGATTAGATGAAGTAGACAACAGGAGTCTGGAAGGACACAGCAAGCCAGGCAGTATCAAGAAGTGAAGTCAACATTTCAGGTATTAACCCTTCTTTAGACTAGTCTAATCTGAAGAAGGGTTAATACCTGAAATGTTGACTTCTTCACTTCTTGATACTGCCTGGCTTACGGTGTTCTTCCAGCCTCCTGTTTGACTACTTTGGATTCCAGCATCTGCAGTTTTTTTTTGACTCTATGGATCGGATAAGGCTGCATCTCTGGGATGTTTGCTTGCTTCCCTAGCAGGGAGAAAGTAAGGACTGCAGATGTTGGCGATCAGAGTCGAAGAGTGTGGTGCTGGAAAAGCACAGTCGATCAGGCAGCATCCAAGGAGCAGGAGAGTTGATGTTTCGAACATCAATTCCTGATGAAGAGCTTATGTTCAAAATGCCAAATCTCCTGCTCCTTGAATGCTGCCTGACTGCTGTGCTTTTCCAGCGCCACACTATTCAACGCTTGCTTCCCTAGCACTTTTACTCTACCTGCATCCTCACAGCATCCCTGCCTTGCCTTTTTGCACCTTGCTCACAGTATCACCTATATTTTTGCCATTTAGCACGGATATGACGTCAAGAGGTTTGTTATAGTTGTTAGCAAGTCAGGTCAGTCAAGTCAAGGGGAACAGACCTCACTCAGGGGTTCTGGCACATTAATCAAGGGCATCCTCTGAACCAATCCAGGGGCTTGGAAACAGTCAGTCAGCTGTTCGGAATGGTCAGAATCAGGATTCTCTCATCATAAGGGATAAGGAATAAATGTCAGATAGCCCACTCTGCCCTGTTGTGGGCTGTTTTCCCCTAAAATGAGAAAAGAAAGACCAAAGTGAGTGGCACAGCTGTTACCTTTGGTATGATGGCGAGGTGAGCAGGGTTACGTAGTGGTGTCGGTGATTGGAGTGGGTGACAGCGAGTGAGGGAAGATGTTATGGATAAAGTGAATATGGTACAGCATGACCCATGGTGGGAGATCAGTACAGGAGCACAAATAGAGTGAGTATGAGATAAGAGAGAGAAGATGGTACACTGCACTGCACTGACCTGGCTGGCAACCCAGGCTGGTATGTTCTTGTGTTATGGCCTCCATTGACGGTCCTGAGGGAAGATTTTAGATTTAGATTTTGTTGTCATATGTACTCAAATACAAAGGTACAGGAGTACAGTGAAAAGTGTATAATGTCAGCACATATGGCACCTAGGTATAAAAAAAATTAGGTACAAAGTGGTAAAAGAAACAAAGTTAGAAAAGTTAAGCATTACCTTCGTAGAATAATTATGAAAGTAAGGTAATAGCTAACATTAAAGGCCTTCTTGATATAAACTGGAAAAATAAAGAAATGAAGTTAAAAGTTCAACAGTCTTTGATGAGTTCTACACTTAGCTCTCTCTCTGAGAGACCTCAGCTGTCTGTCCTCCATGCCACCATCACAGATACTGGGGAACATCCCTAACCGCTCACTGTTCCTGTGTTGGGCTGCAATGTCATCTCTGCTGCTGAAGTTGCCACCTCCTGTTGCTTCTGGAATGTCCCGGGAGGGACCCCTCACACATCAGGATACCGCCACACAGGGCCAAGACATGCTACACTGACCTGAGACACTACCACACTGGGCCGAGACACTGCCCTGTGTCACCGAGAGGCCGCCAAGAGACCATCATGGACCAGGCCGGGCCAAGGGGACGCCTCCCTTCTAGTCGAGTGTACATATTAGGAACTATGCAGGGCATCCCTGCATACTTGCATCCATAATGGCCTTTTAAAGACAGTGATGTTACTTGGATGCTGGTCCGTTCTATGAAATTCCAGCAGTGTCACGTTTTTATGGTTGTGGCAAGGTGTAAAATTGGGTTAGAATTGGATGAGAGAGGCACCATTGGAGTCAGGTAGATAGCTAATTAGGTGAGTTTGCTAAGATGTAGTGAGAACACTCATTTGCTCACACAGAAATCCTCTGTGAAACTCAATGATATTGACAAAAGGTTAGATTGAACTCTGTGATACAATGTTCACTCTCATCTCCAAACGTTAACTCACTGACACTTGATCAACGTGGTCCACATCATTTCACAGAATCAGATCCAGTAATGTCTCCTGAACAGAGAACGTATTAGCCATGGAAGTTCTTTTGAACACATTTCACAAAATCCTCTGCTTCCTTATTCTTTATTTTAACATGTGCAGTTTTATTCCTCTGTTTCATTTTCATTACTTGGAGGCCGACTGAATATCCCTAACTACATGACCATACTTTTTTTTCTCAATTTCAATCAAATGAACTCTGTTTGTTCGTTCAAAAATCCTCTGGCTCCAATACAACAATGTCTTCCCCTGTTAGTACTACCAACAAACCTTCCCCTTTGTTTTCAGATTGCTTTACAAAATTAATATTAAGCACCCAGCTGTTAGATTAATAGATGGGTGAGGTGTAGGCTGCAAGGTGAATAGTTGAAGGATGGTGGGTGGCAGCCATATAGGTAGGTAGGGTATGCCAATTGGATGAGGGTATAGGAAAGATTTGCTGCTGGATGTCAAGAGAGAGGCAGTCGGGTTGGGGTGGTCTGGGAGGAGGGCAGATGTTGATTGAGCATGGCAGTACGCTGTGTCTGTGGTAGTCTGAGTGCCAGTGATTGGGTTGTCAATTTTATAGTGAAACAAGCGTTGTCAGTTTTAATTCCACTAACTTTATCTGTTTAATAATTCAGGCATGTAAACTGGAATGCTCCAAAGTCTCTGACTCTAACTAGGGTTGGAGTCTTTTCCAGAAGGCTCCAGACATAGGAACAGGAGTAGGCTATTCAGCCCCTCAAGCCTGTTCTACCATTGTCTGCCCCAAATTAGCACCAACACAACAATCTAGAAATGACTGAGAAATTATGCTTTTGAGCCTCAAAGTCACAAGAGAAATAATAACAAAGTGATGCAACATTCTTCCTGAGGATTTGCAGTCATATCATAGCGCTAGTGGTGGCAATGAAGGTGGCAATGAAGGTGACAATCACTTTGACAATTTTTTACTTCTGACTCAGTAATAAGTGCCAGAGCGCAATTAATACAACAGCAGTTCGGCAGTAGGAAACCATTTATCAAATTGTACTTTCTCAAAGTTCAGAAAGCCACATAGGCTTTTAGGCTCCAAGAGCACCTATAGGAACAAAAGAACAGAAGAGGGCCCATTAAGTCCCTCGAGTCTGTTCCACCATTCAGTGAGATCATGGCTGACCTAACACCAGATACTGGCCTTTGGTTCATAAATCTTAAAACCTATGCTTAACAGAAATTTGTCTATCTCAGACTTAAAGCTGACAAATGGTCCAACATTCACTGCCATTTGTGAAAGAGAGTTCGAAACTTTGTTAGTACTTCCGAACATCTCTCCTGAAGAGTCTGGCTCTAACTTTCAATCTATGCCCCC
Organism: Chiloscyllium plagiosum; assembly: GCF_004010195.1. Taxonomy (NCBI): domain Eukaryota; kingdom Metazoa; phylum Chordata; class Chondrichthyes; order Orectolobiformes; family Hemiscylliidae; genus Chiloscyllium; species Chiloscyllium plagiosum. The sequence goes on along the minus strand of NC_057710.1, from coordinate 149,744,104 downwards.
AGTTCTAGAATCTCCAACCAGTGGAAATAGTTTATCTTTATTTATCTTGTTTTTTCCCATTAATATCTTGAAGACTTCAATCAAATCCCCCTTTACCTTTCCAAATTCTAGAGAAACGGCCCTAATTTGTATAGTCTCGCATCATAACAAAACACCGAAAGTCCAGGTATCATTTTTGTAAATCTATTTTGTACTCCCTCCAACATCAATATATCCTTCCTAAGGTATGATACCCAAATCTGCTCACAGTACTCTAATGTAGGGTCTAACCAGGATTTTGTATATCTCTAGCACTTCTATGTCCTTATACTCCAGGCCTCTAGGTATAAAGACCAGCATTCCATTAACATTCTTGATTATTTTCTGCACCTTTTTGTGACATTTTAAAGATCTATGCACCTGATACCCCAATTCTCTTTGGACATTCCACTGTATTTAATTTCATACCATCTACAATGTTGCCTCATCGATCCATTTTGTCAATTCAAAATGGATAACCTCACACTTACACTGAACTCCATCTGCCAGTTTTGCTCATTCACTTAGTCTATCAATATCCCTTTATAATTTTATGCTATCATCTATATTATCTATAATGTTGTCAAACTTTGTATCATCAGAAAATTTGAATATATGACTTTCCATGCTATTATCTAAGTCATTAATAAATAATGTGAATAATTAAAGCTCTAACACAGATCCTTGTAGGACATCACTGGTCACATTCTGCCAATTTCAGTACCCATCCATTATCCCTACTTTCTACCACCTGCCATTCAGACATTGAGTAATTGCCAATGTGAAGTTTAAACTTCCTAAACGCTTGCCAACTATCCCAAGGCACATCTCAGAACATGTCAGGTCTCTGACTATCTGGAGACCAGAAGATCTGTGCCTAAGTATACATAGTCGTTACAATGTGAATAAACACTTATCCTTGAGAAGACCTCAGACTCCAGCAACCTCTGTATATTAATGTAGTGCACCTGACAACTGACACAACAACTGATGTGACAGCAGCAAGTTGCAGAAACTTTGAGAAATATTTCTACAGCAAAGCCAGAGTAAAGAGAGAAATGTGAACAGTGACTGACAGCAAAACAGTGTGGGAAGAAACCTCAAACAAAGATAAACCAAGGAACAGACTCCACCACAATCAGTCTTTATGAACCCAAGGCCTGTGACAGACTGAGAAATGGCAGGATTGCATAAAGGATTGACCCCATACAGTAAAATTTCAAGCTTGATAGCAAAATCAGATAAGGATTAGGTCAGTATGTGATTGACAGCATTGTGGACAATGTTTTACCAGGACAGGGAGTGAATGAAGACACAGCCACTTACAATGAGATTATTAGAACCTTTAATACCATACTTTAATATTCAGCACAATATAATTATCAAGAAAGCAAAATTTAATCAGTGGAAACAAAAGCCAGGGAAATGCATATATTCATCTATTAATTACCTATACCGTTTAGCAGACAATGGCAAATATGAGACATGAAAAGACTCGAGATCTTGGCTAGAGATCAGGTTGTAGTTGGGGTCTTGGAAGAAGAAATCCTTGCAAATTTCTTAGTCCTTGATACTTTATCAAAAATGGTGCAATTAGCAAGACAAGCTGAAGTAAGGAAACAAAACAACATCTCCATTACAGCTGATAGATCTTATGGGAAAAGAACAGTTTAAGGCAGCACAATATGTCACACCAAGGGAGGAAAATACAAACAAATGACAGTAAGCACCATTATTAAGTGTTATCATTGTGGCAGACTGCACTGGTGCAAAGATTGTGCTGTCAGAAATGTAAAGTATCATACCCACAGAAGGGCTGGCCATTTTAAAGTGTTATGTCAAAGTAAAAGATTGTACACTTGAAACAGAAGGTAAATCCCATAAAGAAGATTAGCATTCAGGAAATTGAAGAGCCAGACAATACTGAAACTATATTCCTCAGAGAAATAAAATAATTTAAAAAAAACAATTCCTGGAGTGCTAACACAGAAGTAAAGGAACATAATATCAACTTTAATCTTGAGATTGGACATTAGGGATACCAATCCTCTCTGATACAGTAGAATGGCTGAATTAATAAATTCTGACCATCCACAGTTCGACTCCAGCAGGCACACAATTAAATAAGGAGTGGCAGGTGGAGTTTAGTTTAGATAAATGCGAAGTGCTGCATTTTGGTCAGGTAAATCAGGGCAGCACATATACGTTTAATGGGAGTGCTTAACGGTTCCTTGAAAGTGGAATCGCAGTAGACAGGGTAGTGAAGAGGAGTTTGATATGCTTGCCTTTATTGGTCAGTGTATGGAGTATAGGAGTTAGGAGGTCATATTGCAGCTGTACAGGACATTGGTTAAGTCACGTTTGGAACACTGCATTCAATTCTGGTCTCCCTGCTATAGGAAAGATGCTGTTAAACTTGAAGATTTACAAGGATGTTGCTGGGGCTAGAGGGTTTGAGCTATACAGAGAGGCTCAATAAGCTGGGACTATCTCCTCTAAAAGGTCACCAGTCTTAAGCTGACAGGTGATCTTACAGAGGTTTATAAAATCATGAGGGGCAGGGATAGGGTGAATAGAAAATACCTTCTTGCCAGTTCTGTAAGTCCAAAATCGAAGTAATAGGTTTAAGGTGAGAGGGGCAAGATTTTAAGGGGACCTCAGGGGCAACTTTTTCATGCAGAGGGTGGTGTGTATATGGAATAAGCAGCCAGAAGAAGTGGTGGAGGCTGGTACAATTATAACATTTAAACATTTAAAACACATCTGGATGGATACATGAAGAGTTTAGAGAGATAGGAGCCAAAAGCTGGCAAATGTGACTAGATTAATTTAGGATATCTGGCTGGCATGGACGAGTTGGGTAGAAGGCTCTGTTTCTGCGTTGTACAAGTCTATGACTCTAAGTAAAAGAGCACCTGAATGCAAGGTTCTAAAATAAAGGAAGAAATATCTTCAAAACTTTATACATGATCCAGAATTAAAAATGTTTTCTCCTGCGTAGAAAATCATGCATAGATCTGAAATTAATTGTTAAGTTTGATCAGATCAACATAGAAAAAAGGAATGAATTTAAATATCCAAAGCTAATTATCAGCTAGGGAACATAAAGACGGCAGACAACATTTAAAGCAGATGCCTATTTATATCTATAAAAATGCCACATTCACTTTTATAAAAATATGCCATTAGATTGAGGCAGTTCTTCACTAATTTCACCAGTGACCAAACTGACAAATTGGTTTTCTGGCACTGCCACAATTCCAAAACCTAATAGCTTGATAAAAATTTGTGTGGACCATTTTTGCAACTACAGTGGTAGAACAATCTTGTACTAAAGGCATCACTGGCTGAAAGTTTGTCAAAACTTGCAAAGAGTACTATCCTCAACAAGCTTGGATTCTGGAATGCACTGACCATAAAATCTAGTATTGCTTGCTTGCAATTAGCATTAAACTTAAATTAACAATGTTAAATTTTAATTTTCCTCCAGATTTGGGCAGGACTAAATAAATTCTCTACTGGAAAGCAGATGAAACTACTAATTAACTGATCTAATCCAGTTCTGTAACTGCCAGAGAAATTATTTAAAACTATAAATGAGAGAGGTTCGAGTGCAGTTGTCCTGGAGTACAGCTGAAACTGAGTACAAACTGCAATATTTTGTTAGTAATAGAGTGAATCTTAACATTTAACATCTTTTATAGAATCTAGTATTGTTTGCTTAAAAAAAGTGTTTAACTTAAATTTACCATGTTAAAATTTTAACTTTCTTCTGGGCTTGAGCAGGACCAAAACAAATTTTCTGTAGGGCAGCAGATGAGATTAGCTAATTCAGTAACTGATCTAATCTATAATTGCTAGTTATCAGTATTGTAAATAAGGGAGGTTCAAATGCAGTGATTGTAAAGTGTAGCTGAAACAGTGCAAACCTGTGAATCTGTTGAGTAAGAGTTTGTGGAGGAGGGGATTCTTTCTTTTGCTAAATTTGTCAGCCTCCACGAGAGGAGGAATTGAAAAAATATACAAGAGGAGACAATGAGATATGGGAGGTCAGCACTGCGACCAATTAGTAATCCTAACAGTAACCACACAGTAGAAAGGAATGTAAAAGAAAAATAATAATATGAGTCTGTCAGAAAGGTTCAGCAATAATCAGGGTGATTTTAATCTATATATAGGCTAGAAAAATCAGATGGTGTAGATGATGAGTTCATAGACACTTTTAAGAAGCTGTCCAAATACAGAATGTTCTTTAATTAACTAGACAGAAGGCTATTCTAGACCTGGTAGAAAAGTGTGGTGCTGGAAAAGCACAGCAGGTCAGTCAGCATCCGAGGAGCAGGAGAATCAACGTTTCAGGCATAAGCCCTTCATCAGGAATGTTAGGGGGAAGAGGGCTGAGACATAAACGGGGTGGGGGGAGTGGGGTTGGGGGAGAAGGTAGCTGGGAAGGCGATAGGTAGATGTAGGTGAGGGGTGATGGTGATAGGTCGGAGCGGAGAGTTGAGCAGATAGGTGGGAAGGAAGATGTTCTCTGAAACATTCCGTGAGTTGGCATCCTGTCTGCCCAATGTAGAGGAAACCACATCAAGAGCAATGGGCACAGTAGATGAGGTGTATTGATGTGCAGGAAGAAGAAGTTACTGAGGGTGAGGACCAGTTCAGCCAATCGAATGAGTGTATCGGTGGAGGGGCACTGGTTGGGTTGACGGGAGTGGAAGAAACAGAGGGCTTGGAGACCTTCGCCATGGCAGAAGGAGAAGTTGTTGAGGATATGGACCAATTCTGCTAATTGAATGAGTGTGTTGGTGGAGCACATCCTATCACCAACATCCCCCACCAGCATCTACCTATCACCTTCCAAACTACCTTCCCCCCAGCCCCACACTCCCCTTCTATTTATCTCTCAGCCTCCTCCCCCACATTCCTGATGAAGGGCTTATGCCCGAAACATCAACTCTCCTGCTCCTCAGATACCGCCTGACCTGCTGCGTTTTTCCAGCACCACACTCTTCGACCCACATCCTCCACATCCAAAAATCTCATTTATTGTATCCATTGCTCTTGATGTGGTCTCCTCTAAGTTGGGTCAGAAGACTTGACAAAATATGAGAAATAGCAAAGATTGACTAAAAGATTAGTAAGGAGGAAAAAAGTTAAAGTAGAAGAAAAAGGCAGCTAGAAACAAAAACAGGTAGTAAGGGTTTTTATAGATATTTACAAAGGAAAATTTAATAAATTGAATATTTGTCCTAAAGAAAGTTAGGCTGAGGAATGAATAATGGAAAATAGGGAGATGTCAGATGAATCAAATATGTATTTTATTTCAGTTTTCACTGTATAGGTTACAATTAACATCCCAAATATAGTTGTAAATCAGGAAATGTAAGGGAGGGGCTCAGGATAATTACAATTACTGGGGGAGGGGGTGGGGTTGTACTGTGCAATTATTGTAGCCACAGGCTAACAAGTACCCCAAGTATCCTGATAAACTTTATCCTAGTCACTTAAAAGAAGTGGCTCATGAGTTGGTTAATATATTGGATTTAATTGGAAGTGTAGTGGACAGCGAAGAAGATTACCTCAGATTACAATGGGATCTTGATCAGATGGGCCAATAGGCTGAGAAGTAGCAGATGGAGTTTAATTCAGATAAATGCAAGGTGCTGCATTTTAGGAAAGCAAATCAGAGCAGGACTTATACACTTAATGGTAAGGTCCTAGGGAGTGGTGCTGAACAAAGAGACCTTGGAGTAAAGGTTCATAGCTCCATGAAAGTGGAGTTGTGGGTAGATAGGATAGTGAAGAAGGCGTTTGGTATGCTTTCCTTTATTGGTCAGAGTATTGAGTACAGGAGTTGGGAGGTCATGTTGCGGCTGTACAGGACATTGGTTACGCTACTTTTGAAATATTGCGTGCAATTCTGGTCTCCTTCCTTTTGGAAAGATGTTATGAAATCTGAAAGGGTTCAGAAAAGATTTACAAGTATGTTGCCAAGATTGGAGGATTTGAGCTATAGGGAGAAGCTTGAATAGACTAAGGCTGTTTTCCCTGGAGAATCAGAGGCTGATGGGTGACCTTATAGAGATTTATAAAATCATGAGGGGCATGGATAGGATAAATAGACAAAGTCTTTTCCCTGGGGTGGGGATTCCATAACTAGAGGGCATTGTTTTAGGGTGAGGGGAAAGATATAAAAGAGACCTAAGGGATAACGTTTTCACGCAGAGGGTGGTACATGCATGGAATGAGTTGCCAGAGGAAGTGGAGGAGGCTGGTACAATTGCAACATTTAAAAGGCATCGGGATGGGTATATGAATAGGATGGGTTTGGAGGGATATAGGCCAGATGCTGGCAGGTGGGACTAGATTGGGTTGGGATATGTGGTCAGCATGGACAAGTTGGACCGAAGGGTCTGTTTCTGTGCTATACATCTCTATGACTCTAATTTCCCAAAATACCTTACATTCAGGAAAGGTCCTATTAGAATGGAAAATAGTGAATGTAACTTCTTTGTTTTAAATGGGAAGAAGGATAAAGCAGAAAACAATAAGACAGTTGGCTTAATGTAAGGAAAATATCAGAAGCTATTATTAATGATGTTACATTTGGAAACATTCAAGGTAATGAGGCAAAGTAAGTATGGTTTTCTGAAAGTGAAATCATATTTAACCAACTTGTTGGAGTTCTTTGAGGAGGTAACATTTACTAAAGATAACAGGGAACCAGTGGAAATACGATATTTGGATTTTCAGAAGGCATTCAATATGTTACCACATCAAAGCTTATTGTGAAAAATAAAAGCTCAGGGTGTAATGAGTAACAGGGGTTGACATGGATAGAAGATTAGTTAACTAAAAGGAAACTATAGTCATAAGTAGGAAATTTTCTGTTTGGAAAGATGTAATGACTGGTGTGTCACGGGGGATCAGTGCTACAGCCTCAAATTCTTACAAATGTATAGAAATAACTTGAAGAAATGGAACTGTGGTTGTTAAGTTTACTGATGACACAAAGATAGCCAGGAAAGGCTTTGTGATATAAAGAGGCTATAAAAGATATATGTTGGTTTAATAAATGGGCAAATATCTGGAAAATGGAGTATAATTTGGGAAAATGCTAAATTGCCTATTTTGGCATTAAGAATATGGAAGCATGTTACTTATAAAATGAGAGCTTGCAGAGCTCTGAGAGGCAGAGGGATCTGGATATGCTGGTGTATAATTCTCAAAAGGTTAGCATGCAAGTACAGCAAGTAGTTAAGAAAGCTAAATGAGAAGTAAGGTGGTTATGCTTCAGTTTTACTGTACATTGTTAAGAACACATCTAAAGTACTTTGTTGGTCTTTTTATTTAAGGAAGTAAATAAATGCACTAGAAGCAGTTCAGAGAAGTTTTACTAGAATAATAACTGGAATTGACAGGGTATTTCATGAGGATAGGTTAGACAAGCAAAGCTTGTATTCACTGGAATTTAGAAGAGTGAGAGATGACTTGATTGAAACATAAGATCCTGAGGAGTCTTGACCAGGTAGTTGCAGAGATGGTGTTTCATCTTGTGGGAGATTATAGATCTAGAGATGAGGAGAATTCTTTTCTCAGTGGTGAGTCTTAGACCTCTTTTCCTTCCATATCTATTTACAGCAAAGTATAATGGAGTAAAAGTGTATTGAGGGTTGGTGGGAATATGGAGTAAACAGATTAGCTATGGCCACATTGAATGGTGGAGCTGGCGTCGGGAACCAAGTGACCTACTTCTGCCCCTATGTCATATATTCATATGTCAAAGTGCTTGTCTGTACCATGGGGAGAATGAGGGCCTGAACTCAAGAGGTCCTGGACTTCAGGCTATAAACCTGCTTCTAATCTCAACAGTAAGGTAGGCTTAAAATTGGGTAGTAGAGGGGCTGCTGTCCACCAGAATTCAAATCTTGTTATTTGTAAAAGCATACAGTTCATTCCATATTCTTCAGAGCTTACGCGTTGTGTGAGAGGGCTAATAAAAATAGGAAATGCTAAAACATTCAGTAGGACATGCAACATTTGTGATGACAGAAACAGATACTCTTTCAGGTAGATAATCTTTCTTCAGAACTGAAACACGAGAAAAGCAAAGTACCGTGAATGCTGGAAATATGAACTAAAATCAGGATGCTTGAAACATTCAACAAATCTGGGAACATCTGTGGAGAGAGAAACACACTCAATGCATGAAAGCATGATACGTACAAACAATTGAAAGGGACCTAAGGGGCAACTTTTTCATGCTAAGAGTAGTGTATGTATGGAATAAATTGGCAGAGGTGGAGGAAGAGGCTGGTACAATTACAACATTTAAAAGGCACCTGGAACAGTATATGAATAGGAAAGGTTAAGAGGGATATGGGCCAAATGCTGGCAAATGGGACTAGATTAACTTAGAATATCTCGTCAGCATGGACGAGTTGGACCAAAGGGTCTGTTTCCATGCTATATATTTCTATAACTGCATTAATTAAAATCAACTGTAAATTGTTCAGCTCCTTGAACCTGCTATATTGTTTATAAAAATCATGGCTGATCTATTTTTGATCTCAACTACACATTCCTGCCTACTATTGCTAACTTTTGATTTCTTGTTAGTCAAAACCTATCTACCTCTGCCTTAAAATGTTCAATTAACATGCTTCCACTGACAGCTGGGGAATGGAATTCTAAAGACGTGACATCTGAAAAAAAATTCTCATTTGCACCTTAAATTTACTGCTCAACCTTTCATCCTAAGATAACCCAGATATCAGTTAAGTGAACTTTCTCTGTACTACTTCTAACAATATATTTATATATTTCTATAAATAGAACAAAACTGTACTCAATATTTCAGACGTATTAGATTAATATCCTGTAAATTGTATCCCGTAAACATCCCTATTTTAATATTCCATTTTCCTTTGCAATAAATTGCAATATCCATATGACTGTTTAAAATACTGCTGTACCTCCACACTAACATTTTGAGATTCATGTACTAGCACAACTTGATTTCTCTCTATCTTAGTTGATTCCTCTGTACCTTTTGTTCTACAATTGTCCTTCATTTAAATAATATGCTGTTTACTCTTCTTCACCAGTGGACAAGTGATGACATCCATTTTGGCCCTAAGAAAATAATAGAAGAGAATAGTCAGTTATTGTGAGTTGTATTTTTTACAAAGAAAATAGTAAAAAGTGTTTAAGTTTATAAAATCATGAGGAGCATGGATAGGGTAAATAGACAAGGTCTTTTCCCTGGGGTGGGGGAGTCTAGAACTAGAGGGCTTAAGGTGATAGGGGAAAGATATAAAAGGGACTTAAAGGGCAACATTTTCACACAGTGTGGTGCATGTATGGAATGAGCTGCCAGACGAAATAGCGAAGGCTGGTATAATTGCAACATTTAAAAGGCATCTGGATGGGTACATGAATAGGAAAGGTTTAGAGGGATATAGGCCAAATGCTGGCAAATGGGACTAGATTTATTTGCACATTCTCCCCGTGTCTGTGTGGATTTGCTCCGGGTGCTCTGATTTCCTTCCACAGTCCAAAGATGTGTAGGTTAGGTGAATTGGCCATGCTAAATTGCCTGTAGTGTTCAGGGGTGTGCAGGTTAGGTACATTAGTCAGGGGTAAATGTGAAGGAATGGGGCAGGGTGGGATACCCTTTGGAGAGTCGGTGTGGACTTGTTGGGCCGAAGGGGCTGTTTCCAAACTGTAGGGATTCTAAGATTTTATGCCTCTCATCATCTTGTACACCACAATCAAGTCACCTCTCATCCTTCTTCACTCCAATAAGAAAAGCCCTAGTGCTCTCAACCTTTCTTCGTAAGACATGCCCTCCAGTCCAGGCAGCATCCTGGTAAATCTCCCTTGCACCCACTCTGAAGCTTCCATATCTTTCCTATAATGAGGCACCAGAACTGAACACAATATTCCAAGTGTGGTCTAACCAGGGCTTTATAAAACTGCAGCATAGCTGTACGGCTCTTAAGCTCAACCTCCCTGCTCATGAAACCCTACACATGATCAACTTAACAACCCTATCAACTTGGGTGGCAACTTTGAGGGATCGATGGATGTGGACCTCAAGATCCCTCTGTTTCTTCACACGTCCAAGAATCCTGCCCTTAACCCTGTAACCTGCATTCAAATTTGATCTTCCAAAATGAATCATTTCACACTTTTCCAGGTTGAACTCCATCTGTCACTTCTCAGCCCAGCTCTGCATCCTGTGAATGTCCTGTTGCAACATACAACAGCCCTCCACACCATCCACAACTTCACCAAATTTTATGTCATCAGCAGACTTACTTACCCACCCTTCCAATTCCTCATCCAAGTCAGTTATAAAGATCATAAAGAGCAGAGATCCCAGAACACCTGTGGAACACCACTGGTCACCAAGTTTCAGGCTGAAGGCTGAATATTTCCAATCTACTACCACCCTCTATCTTATGTGGGCCAGCCAATTCTGTATCTAGACAGCCAAATCTCCCAGTATCCCACGCCTCCTTACTTTCTGAATGAGCCTACCATGGAGAACCTTATCAAACGCCTTGTTCAAATCCATATACACCACATCCACTGCTCTACCTTCATCAATGTGTTTTGTCACATCCTCAAAGAGTTCAACAAGGTTTCTCAGAATCCTCTCCAATACTTTGCCTACCACCGACGTAAAACTGACTGGTCTCTATTCTCAGGGTTATCCCTATTCCTTTTCATGAACAAGGGAATAACAGTTGCCACCATCCAATCATCTAGTACTACTCTAGTGGACAGCTCCTTAGTTATAATCTTCCAAATCCATGACCATTGTCATCTAGAAGAGCAAAGGTAGCAGAAATTTGAGAATGCCACTATTTGGGCGTTTGAGTATCCATTACATTCCAATTGCACAGCATCCTGACCTGGAAAATATCATAGTCCTTTAGTGCTGTTGGCTTAAAATCCTGGAACTTTCTTCCTTTGTGTGTATAGTTGCACACAATGGAATGCAGCAGTTCAAGAAGGCTTTTCATAGCACCTTCTCAAGGACAACCAGGGATGGGTAATAAATGCTGGCCCAGCCAACAATGCCCACATCCCAAGAATGAATAACAGAAATAATTTGATTGGATTGACATGTCCTTGAAACATAAGGTGTCACTTGAACGTGATTCCACAACACTTCACTCTGTAACATGAAAAATAGCAATGAACAATCACGACAATCTTGAAGGAAGAAAGAATGGAGATAATTGTGGATCAGCAGCAGTCTAAACATTATAAAAAAAAAATGAAATGATGAACATAACACTCAAAGGAATGATGCAGACAGGCAGTACAGGGTTTAAGTGCACAGTAATCTGAGCCTGGGCTGAAAAGTCTTGAAAACTGCTAGTGCCAGATTTTAGAGCATCAAAATAATCACTAGCGTCGTCGCCTCCAGTCGAATGCAGATCAAAAACCATTGTACGCCAGTAGATCTAGTTCTGGTTTTCATACTGATCCAGACAGGCTTTTCCCTCTGGTGACTGTTCCCTCTATTTTCATGTTTTATTTCAGATTTCCAGAATCTACAGTATTTTATAACTATAGCAATACTGGTCTTAAAGTAAAGCCAGGCAAATAGCCACCAAGAAAAATCTACCTGAATCAAGAATGTAGGTTGTGTGAAATAGATCACAGATAGCCCAAACCCACAATCACTTATATCTAGAAGGACAAGAGCAGCAAATACATGGGAATGCCAATACCTGCAAGTTCCCCTCTAAGCCATTCACCGTTCTGACAAGGGAATATATCACCATTTCTTTGGTGTCTCTGGGTCAAAATCCTGGAATTCCTTCTCTATCAGCAATATGAGTCTACTTACAAGACATGGGCTGCAATGGTTCAAGATGGTAGCTCACCTGCACCTTCTCAAGAGCAACTACAAATGGATAATAAATGCTGGCCCAGTCAGCAGATTTCATGAATACATTTTAAAAATGCCTATTTCTCTCTCACCTCCTAAAAGTATTCTTCTCCCTCCAAATGTAGCGTTGCCATTGGAACTTCAAAACAGGATTCTCCAGTACACTTTAGTTACAAGTGAAATGGCAGCTAGGAGCAAGATAGTTATAGGAAATTAATTTGACCATAGTTTTGCAAGTTTAAAGAGCAATATACTTGATAGCTCCAAGTAGAATAAATAAAGCAACATCACAAGTAGAAGTAAATAATTTCTGAATCAATAATTGAGAGATACTCCTTCTCACATGCTAGACAATGAGCATATTACAGTGGCAATGTCAATGATTGATCAATATTATTGATAAGAAAGTTTGGGGGCAGTTTGAAACAATATTTTGAAGCTTTAGTTACCAGTATAGCTGCCAAAAAGCTTGTATTTTTAATCACATGAAAATGTGAAAATGGACACCAGCCTCTTAACCTCATGGAAGATGGTACAAAAGGTGAAGTCACATGGTATCTGGGGTGAGCTGGCAAGATGGATCCAGAACTGGCTCAGTAATAGAAGACAGAGGGTAGTGGTGGAAGGATGCTTTTTGGAATGGATGGTTATGATGTGTTGTGCTTCACAGGAATCTCTGCTGTTCATGGTCTACACAAATGATTTGGAGAAAAATGAGGTTGTTTACTTAGTAAGTTTGCAGACAATACAAAGATGGGTAGAGTTGCGGATAGTGAGGAGAATTGTCAGAGGATACAGCAGGATACAGATCAGTTGGAGGCATGGGCATAAAAATGGCAGATGGAGTTTAATCTGGACAAATGTGAGGTGATGCATTTTGCAAGGTGAAGTACAGGCCGAAATGAGCAGTATTGATGTGCAGAGGGATCTGGGTGTGCAGGCCCACAGATCATGGCAGCGCATGTAGATGAGGTGGTAAGAAAAGCCTATAACATGTTTACCTTCATTGGAAGGGGCATTGAGTATAAGGATGGACAAGTTATACTGCAGCTTTGTAGAACTTTAGTTCGGCCACGCTTGGAATATTACTAGTTCTAGTCAACACAATACCAGAAGAGTGTGGATGGTTTGGGGAGGGTACAGAAAATGTTTAGCAGGAGGTTGCCTGGTATGGGGGATTTTAGCTATGAAGAAAGGTTGGATAGATTGGATTTGTTTTCACTGGAATGGAGGATATTGAGGAGTGAGGCTTTTTCACAGGGCTGAGGGGTCAATTACTAGGGGAACATAGGTTCAAGGCGTGGGGGGGGGGGGGCCCTGTTTTAAAAGATATATGCGAGGCATGGTTTTTCACACAAAGGATTGTGAGTGCCTGGAACACACTGCCAGAAGAGTTGGTGGAAGCAGACACCAGAACAGCATTCAAAAGACACCTGGATAATTACATGAATAGGAAGGGAATAGAGGAATACAGATGCTGTGAGTGAAGTTAGTTTTAGTATGGAAGGGCAAACCTTATCGGTGCAGGCTTGGAGGGCAGAAGAGTTTGTTTCTGTTCTGTATTGTTCTTTGTTCTTATGCCAGTTCATAACCCTTGCTTGTACTTATTGTTACTGTTCAGTATTCATATTCATAAAGCTGAGATTGCTAATGGTAACTGTATTCTTTGACTGAATACTTTAGAGGGATAGTAATTTGAAAACAACATTAATCTCATTATTGAAGACAGTTTTTTGACTTATGTCGGTGGTTCACTTCTCTTCAGTTACTTCTGCTGTTGCTTCTGGAGGAGAACCTATCTCCAATTCAAAGCCTGCCTCTCAAGTTCCTTGAGTTTTTTACAATATATGTAATAGTAGGTTTAATAGTCAATAGCAATAAGAGTACCATTTATTCCAAAAGTGAAGAAAGTCACTAATTTTTATACTTGTTCACAAATGGAATAAAATAATAAGTGATGGTACAATCTGTTTGTATGAAAGCTTGGACAGTTCAACTAGTTTCCATTGACTTCAGTTTTACTCAGGCTTGAGGATATACTAGTGGAATCCTGCCTTAATGGAAAATCAATCCCCCTCATTTCAGCTCTGAGATTCAGATCTTTGTTCGTGTTTGAACCAAGGTTGCAAATGAAAACCAAAACTAAGTGATCCTGGCAGAAAGCAAACTGAACAACACATACTAGATAAAATCTTCCAATAGTGTGCTGATTGTGTGTAGGGTGATGGGACAGTAATTCGTTGGGTTGGATCTAATCTTAACCTGGCAATTAGAGCAACATATCATCAAGACTCTAGGAACATAGGCAATCCAGCATCGAGGCTGCCCCACTATTAAGTGTTTGACCAGTCATGATCATAGAGTTATAAAGTCAGAAAGTCAAAGAGTCATACAGCATGGAAACAGACCCTTCAGTCCAACTCGTCCATGCCACCAGATATCTTAAATTAATCTAGTTCCATTTGCCAGTATTTGGTTCATATCCCCCTTTCCTATTCATGTAACCATCCAGATGTCTTTAAATATTATAATTGTATCAGCCTACACCATTTCCTCTGGCAGCTCATTCCATACACGTACCACCATTTGCAGGAAAAAGTTTCCTCTGAGGTCCCTTTTAAATCTTTACCCTCTCACCTTAAATCTATGCCCTCTAGTTTTGGACTCTTCTACACTGGGGAAAAAGACCTTGCGTATTCACCCTATCCATGCCCCTCATGATTTTTTAAACCTCTATAACCTCAGCCTCCGATGCTCCAGGGAAAATAGCCCCAACCTATTCAGCCTCTCTCTATAGCTCAACTCTAGCATCGTCCTTGTAATCTTTTCTGAACCCTTTCAAGTTTCACAACACCCTTCCTATAGCAGGGAAACCAAAATTGCAAGCAATATTACAAAAGTGGCCTAACCAATGACCTGTACAGCTGCAACATGACCCCCCAACTACTATACTCAATGCACTGACCAATAAAAGGTAAGCATACTAAACATCATCTTCACTATCCTGTCTACCTGGAACTCCACTTTCAAGGAACTATAAACCTGCACTCCAAGGTCTTTTTGTTCAAAAACACTCTCCAGGACCTTACCATTAAGTCCTCCCCTGATTTGCCTTACCAAAATGCAGCACCTCACATTTATCTAAATTAAACTCCACCTGCCACTCCTTGGCCCATTGGCCCATCTGATCAAGGTCCTGTTGCACTCTGAGGTAATCTTCTTCACTATCCACCACAGCATCGATTTTCCAGTCATCTACAAACTTACTAACCATACCTCCTATGTTCAGAGCCAAATCATTTATATAAAGATGAAAAGCAGTGGATCCAGCACCGATCCCTGTGGCACACTGCTGATCACAGGCCTCCAGTCTGAAAAACAACCCTACACTGCCACCCTCTATCTTCAACCTTTGAGTCAGTTGTGTATCCAAATGGCTGGTTCCCCCTGTATTCTATGTGATCTAACCTTACTCATCAGTCTATCATGAGGAACCTTGTCACACTCCTTACTGAAGTCCATTTAGATCACATCCACCATTCCACCCTCATCAATCCTCATTGTTACTTCTTCAAAAAACTCAAACAATTTAGTGTGCCACTATTTTGCATGCACAAAGCCAAGTTGACTACCCTAATCAGTCCTTGCCTTTCCAAATACAGGCACACAGTCCTTTATCCGAAACACTCGAGACCAGCTGGTTTTCGGAATTCGGAATTTTTCGAATTTCAGAATAAGTGACAGTTCAACAGTGCAATTTTTAAAAAACACTTACCGAACAGCGAACTCACTGTGAGTACTACAGGCCCTGAGACAGAATTGTGGTCTGCCAGTGCTGGACTGTGCACCCTCATGTCACATCTGACTGACATGCATCGTGTGGGTGTAGTGTTTGCACGTGAAACAACCTTGTTAATGAGATAAAAACTTCACTAAAACCCCTTGGATTTCGGAGCTTTTCAGATTTTGGATAAAGGGTTGTCTACCAATACATGTAAATCCTGTCCCTCGGGATCCCCTCTAACAAGTTGCTCACCACTGATGCCAAGCTCAGCGGTCTAGCTTTTCCTTACCACCTTTCTTAAATAGTAGCACCACGTTAGCCAACCTCCAGTCTTCCAGCACCTCACCTGTGCAAGGGGCCCAGCAATCACTTTCTTAGCTTCCCACTGAGTTCTAAGGGATGCCTGAATAGGTCTTGGGGACTTATCCACCTTGAAGCATTTTAAGACTTGTGGCACCTTGTGGGATATAGGTAAAACAGTGTTGCTTCTGCAGCCATAATTGCTTCTGTAAGGTGATGAACTAACTTATATAATTGTATAACTGTTTCAGCAAAGAGCTGAGTTAGCTAAAACTTGCATACAAAGATGAAACTATATGAAGGGAATATATAATTGCTTCTGCAAGGTAATGAACTAACTTACACAATTGTATAATTGTTTCAACAAAGAGCTGAAGTTCCAAAGAGCTGAGTTAGCTAAAACTTGCATGCAAAAGTTAAGATTAGGATGAGCAACAATGGAATATGTTATGGACAAGTAGATAAGGAGGAAAGAGAACACTGAGCCAAGCCAGCTCAGCAGATTGCCCTCACATAGGCACCAGAACGAGCCACGTTAGTTGCAAATAAGAGATAAAACAAACAAGAGTGAGGGGCGCCAGGCTTAGAACAGTGGGAGTAGTAAACAAGGGCGGAGCACAGCTAGGCAGGGGCAGAATACAATAAGGAATAGTGATAGGTTTGACACATAATATGCTAGGCCAATGAAGTAAATGGGGAAGTACCGAGAGAGACTCAATTAAACTGTATGAATTGTGAAGTAATTTTTAGATTGGGGTGCCTACTTGTTAGACACCCGTCTTGCAAGAACGTTTCAATAAAATTCGCTGCTTCAGAATTTGACTCAGACTTAAATTTATTGATGTGTGAGCTTTGTTTCCCACAGCCTCTTCCTCTGTATTATGGACATTTTTCAAAATGTCCCTATTTATTTTCTCCAATTCTTTATCTTCCATATCCTTCTCCACAATAAATACTGGTGCAAAGTACTCATTTAGTATCTCCTCCAGTTCCATACATTGGAGGTCTTCCTGATCTTTAATGGCCCCTATTTTCTCCCTAGTTACTCTTTTGTCCTTAATGTATTTGTCGAATCCCTTTCCTGCCGGGAAAGGTGAGTCACTAATTTAAATCCTTAAAACCTTACTTCGAGCGTCCATTTCTGTTTTCAGCAGCAGGAAGAGCAGGAGCTTGGACCAGGGGCCTGCCAGGAAAGGTGAGTCACGAAATTAAATCTTTACATCTGACATCGGAGAACAGAGGTTTCTCGGAAAGGATACTGTTTTTGATACTGTCGGGGGGTGGGGGGGGAATGACATACCAGCAACATGCATTGGGGTGCAGGTCTCTGGCACAGAGTCTGTCTCTATTGCACAGAAGAAAATCGGTGGGAAGGAGGAGAGTGTTAGTCATTGGGGACTGAATAGTTAAAGGGTCAGATAGAAGATTTGTTGGGAACGAAAAAGACTCACAGTTGGTGTATTGCCTCCCAGATGCCAGGGTCCGTGATGTCTTGGATCATGTCTTTGGGTTCCTGAAGGGAGAGGGTGACCATCCCCAAGTTGTGCTCCACGTAAGTACCAACGACATAGGTGGAAAGGGGATAGGGATGTAAGGCGGGATTTCAGGGAGCTAGAGTGGAAGCTGAGAGCTAGGACAGACAGAGTTGTTATCTCTGGTTTGTTACCCATGCCACATGAAAGCGAGGTGAGGAACAGAGAGATATATCAGCTGAACACGTGGCTGGAGGGAGGGTTTCAGGTTTATGGATAATGGGGGCTTATTCTGGGTAAGGTGGACCTCTACAAACAGAATGGTCTTCACTTAAACTAGAGGGGTACTAATATCCTGGGTGCGAAATTTGAGAGTGCTATTCGGGTGGGTTTAAACTAGCTCAGCAGGGGGGGGATGGGAACCTGTGGTGTAGTTCCAGTGCACAGGAGGATTTGAGTAGGGAAGGACATGGACAGGATTTCATGGTTACAGGAGTGTGCTGGCAGACAGCAAGCTGGTTTGAAGTGTGTCTACTTCAACGGCAGGAGTATCTGGAATAAAGTAGGTGAGCTTGCAGCATGGATAGGTACCTGGGACTTTGATGTTGTGGCCATTTCTGAGACATGGATAAAGCAAGGTCAGGGATGGATGTTGCAGGTTCCAGGGTTTAGGTCTTTCACCTTTCAGGGAAGGTGGTAAAAGAGGGGGGGGGGGGGGGGGGGGGTGGCTTTCTTAGTCAAGGACGGTATAACAGTGGCTGAAAGAACATTTGACAAGGACTCATCTATTGAGCTGGTATGGGCTGAGGTTAGAAACAGGAGAGGAGAGGTTGGCAAAATGATTCTGGGTAGAAGTGAAAGGAACAGGGTGGTTATTATGGGGGACTTTAACTTCCCCAACATTGACTGAAAACATTATAACTCTAGTACGTCAGACGGATTAGTTTTTGTCCAATCTGTGCAAGAGGGTTTCCTGACACAGTATGTTGAAGTGCTAACAAGAGGGGAGGCCACATTGGAGCTGGTACTTGGTCATGAACCAGACTGGGTGTTTGATTTAGTGGTAGGTGAGCAGTTTGGAGAGAGTGACCATAATTCAGTTACATTTAGTTTAGTGATGGAAAGGGATAGGTACAAGTATAAGGGCAAGAGTTATAGATGGGGAAGGACAATTATAATGCGATTATGCGAGACTTAGGAGGCATAGAATGGGGTAGCAAAATGCAGGGGATGGGGACAATCAAAATGTGGAGATGGTTTAAGGAACAGAGATTGCATGTCTTTGATAGGTATGTTCCTGTCAGGTAGGGAGGAAGCGATAAGGTAAGGGAACCATGGCTTACTAAAGAAATTGTATTTCTTGTTAAGAGGGAGATTTATGTGATGTTGAGATGAGATGGTTCAGATGAGGCTTTGGAGAATTACAGATTAACTAGGAAGGATTTAAAGAGAGAGTTAAGAAGAGCAAGGAGGGGACAAGAGCAGTCTTTAGCAGGTAGAACAAAGGAGAACCCTAAAGCTTTCTATAGGTATGTGAGGAATAAAAGGATGACTAGGCTAGGAATAGGGCCAGTCAAAGACAGAAGTGAGAAGCTGTATGTGGACCCTGTGGAAATCGGAGTGATGCTAAACGAATATTTCTCATCTGTTTTCACTCAGGAAAAGGAGAATAATGTAGAGGAGAAGACTGAGATATGGGCTATTAGACTTGAAAGGATTGAGGTTAGTAAGGAGGAGCTGTTATCAAGGTGTGAAAGTAAATAGGTCCCCTGGGCCGGATGGGATTTACCTGAGGATTCTCTGGGAAGCTGGGGAGAGATGGCCTAGCCTTTGGCCTTGATCTTTGAGCCGTCATTGTCTACGGTTTAGTACCAGAGGACTGGAGGATTGCAAATGTTGTGCACTTGTTCAAAAAGGGCAGTAGAGATGACCCAGGTAATTATAGACCAGTGAGCCTTCCGTCTGTTGTAGGAAAAGTTTTGGAAAGGATTATAAGATATAGGATTTATAATCATCTAGCATGCAACAATTTGGTTGGAGATAGTCAACATGGATTCGTCAAGGGCAGGTTGTGTCTCATATACCTCATTGAGGTTTTTGAGAAGGTGACCAAGTATGTGGACGATGGTAGGGCAATTGATGTGGTGTACATGGACTTCAGTGAAGCCTTTGATAAGGTTCCACATTGTAGGCTTTTGGAGAAAATGTGGAGGCATGGGATTGAGAGTGATTTAGCAGTTTGGATTAGAAACTGGCTTTCTATAAGAAGGCAGCGAGTGGTGGTTGATGGACAATATTCAGCCTGGACTCTGGTTACTAGTGGTGTGCCACAAGGATCTGTTTTGGGACCACTGCTGTTTGTCATTTTTATACATGACTTGAACACAGGCATAGGTGGATGGATTAGTAGATGACACTAAAGTGGAGTGGTAAACATTGTGTAAGAATATTGCAGGTTGCAGGGGGACTTGGATAAACTGCAGACTTGGGCTGAGAGGTGGCAAATGGAGTTCAATACAGATAAATGTGAGGTGATTCACTTTGGGAAGAATAACAGGAAGGCAGGGGTCAATGGAAAGATTCTTGGTAGTGTGGACGTGCTGAGGGATCTTGGTGTGCATGTACATAGATCCCTGAAGGTTGCCACCCAGGTTGATAGTGCTGCTAAGAAGGCATACAGTATTTTAGGTTTTATTGGTAGAGGGATTGAGTTCCAGAGCCGTGATATCATGCTGCAACTGTACAAAATGCCAGTGTGGCCTCGGTTAGAATATTGTGTACAGTTCTGATTGCCCCATTACAGGAAAGATGTGGATGCATTGGAAAAGGTGCAGACAAGATTTACCAGGATGTTACCTGAACTGAAGTGAAGGTCTTACGAGGAAAGGCTGAGGGACTTCGGTCTGTTCTCATTGGAGAGAAGAAGGCTAAGAGGGGACTTAATAGAAACATACAAGATGATCAGAAGATTAGATAAAATGGACAGTGAGAATCTTTTTCCTCGGATGATGACATCGGCTTGTATGAAGGGGCATAGCTGCAAATTGAGGGGTGATAGATTTAAGACAAATGTCAGAGGCAGGTTCTTTACTCAGAGTGATAAGGGCATGGAATGTCCTGCTTGCCAATGTAGTTAACTCAGCCACATTAGGGGCATTTAAACAGTCCTTGGATAAGCACATGGATGATGATGGGATAGTGTTAGGAGGTGGCCTTAGATTAGTTCACTGGTTGGAGCAACATTGAGGGCTGAAGGGCCTGTTCTGCACTGTATTGCTCTATGTTCTCCTTAATCCTATTTGCCAAAGCTATCTAATGTCATCTTTTTGCCCTTCTACTTCCTTTATGCTCTTTTACGTATTCACTAAATCCCTATTGTCTAAATCTGACATATGCTTCCTTTTTTGACCAAAACCTCCATTTCTCTCGTCATCCAGCAGTCCCTACATATCAGCATTGCCCTTCCCCCTAACAGGAAGATAATGTCTCTGGAATCTCGTGGTCTCATTTTTGAAGGCCTCCCATTTTCTAGCTGTCCCTTTACCTGCGAAAATCCACCCCCAATCAACTTTTGAAAGTTCTTGCCTGATACTATCAAAATTGGCCTTTATCCAATTTAGAACTTTAACTTTTAGATCCAGTCTGTCCTTTTCCACCATCACTTCAATATCTTTTCCTCATCCCATTCCCATAATGCTATATGTCACAAATGATCAGAATCTATCAATTTCTATCTTTAACTTACTTAAAGACTGAGTTTCCCGCACTCTTGGGACAACAATTCCAAAGATTCACTATCTTTCGTGTAAAAAAAAATTCATTCTCCTCACCTCGAATATAAATAGCAACACCTTTATTTTTAAATTGTGCCCCTGGTTCTAGACTCCCAGCCAGGGGAAACATCTTATCTGCATCTACTCTGTCCATCTCAAAGTATTTTGTAGGTTTCATTGAGATCACCTCTCATTCTTTGAAGCTCCAGTGAATACACGCCTAGCTTGGCCAATCTCTCTTCATAGAACAATCCCACTATCTCGAAAACAACTCTAATGAACCTTTATTGCTCTCCCTCTAAGAAGATAATATCCTTCTTGAGATAAGAGTCCAAAACTGCACACAGTCTCAGCAAGCTGTTATACAATTGAAGCAAAATTTCACTACTCCTGTACTCGAATCCTTTTGCAATGAAGGCAAACATTCATTTGGCTTCCTTATAGCTTGATAGTAATAAGAAGACAGTCTGTACTGCAGATGTTGCAGACAGTCGATAAAGTGTGGTGCTGGAAAAAGCACAGCAGGCCAGGCAG
>NC_057710.1:149692505-149722272 GCF_004010195.1 Chiloscyllium plagiosum | reverse complement strand
GGGGGAAAGGAAGATGGTCAGGTATATTAGGCCAAAAGGGCGATGCCGAGGCGGAGGGTTGGATCTGGGATGGGGAGATTTGGAAAATGGTGAATTCAATGTTGAGGCTGTGTGGTTGTGACTCCTGAGGTGTTCTTCCTCCAGGTTGTGGGGCAACAAGGCCACCTGCAAACTGAAGGAAAAACACCTCATCTTCTGCCTCGGGAGCTACAACTACACGGCCTCAATGCTAAATTCACCAGTTTTCAAATATCCCATCACAGATCCAACCCACTGACTTGGCCCCAACCTCTTGACCTGATCAACCTTCCCACCTTCCTTCCCACTTATCAGCTCCACATTTCCCATCAACCTATCACAATCACCTCCTACCTTTGCTCACCCATCACCCTCACACCTACCTTTGCCCAAGCCGCAGCCTTCAATTTATTTCTCAACCCCTTCTCCCTCCCCAATCCTGACGAAGAATTATGCCCAAAATATCGACGCTCTTGTTCCTCTGATGCTGCCTGACCTGCTATGCCTTTTCTAACACCACACTTTATCGACTCGAGCTTGATAATAATAACATACCTGTTCCCATTTATAAAACTACTTTTAGAATTAGAATTCCTACATTGAGGAAACAGGCCCTTCAGCCCAGCAAGTCCACAGTGACCCTCCAAAGAGTAACCCACCCATACCCATTCCCCCACCCTGCCATCTCATATTCCCCTGACTCATGCCCCTAACCTACACATCCCTGAACACCTATGGGTTATTTAGCATGGCCAATTCACCTAACCTGCACATCTTTGGATTGTGGGAGGAAACTGGAGCACCCGGAGGAAACTCACGCAGACATGGGGAGAATGTGCAAACTTCACACAGCCAGAGGCTTTAATCGAACCTGGGACTCTGGCACTACGAGGCAGCTGTGCTACCACTGAGCTACCACTATATCTTTATTTTTGGTTCAAGTTCATAATTTTTCGCAACCTTTTAGTCCCTGATACCACAATGTTATTTATGATGGTCCTCTTCAGATATATTCTTTATGACATTTTTGGCCTAAATGACAGCAGTCAACTGTCATGATAATGCTGTCGATCGAATCTCTACAATGGACTGCAGATGTCCATCGAGCTGCATTTGGTTTAATTGATTTTGTGTAATGTGTATTCTGTGGGCTCTAGAAGGTTCCACACTTGCTACAATTAAGTAATTGAAACCTGATGGGGAAAAGCTGAAAGCTTCTTCTATCATATTATTGAATTGTGAAGGAAAATTTGTTAGGAATCATCCTCAGGACACTGATTGTGCAATAGCATTTCCCAAATTATTGATAGAGTGTTGCTGTATGTTGCTTTGCCTGTATTTACAGGAATAGGAAGCAGGAAACCAGAGCTGAACCTGTGCCTCCTTCTTCGTCATCTCCTCTCTCTCCAAGTCCCTGCTTTGAATTTGCTGTTCAAATGGGCTCAGATTATGTATTACACTTGTAGGTGCACATAGCTATCTTCTGTCGTACATTGGTTTTTCTTCCTACAAAAAAAAAACAAGGAATTTGCCAGTCCCAATGTATGCAAAAGTAGTTTGTGGGGATTGGGAAGGTGGACATTTTCAACACGCAGATGGTGGTAATGCACGGATTTGGCAATTGGTTGGTATACTGGCTAGAGTGGGAATCAGGGCAGCAACCCAGGAAGTGAAGGAGGCAAGTGGTTCTCAAAGTGGGATAGGTGGAATGCCTGTTTGGAGACTGCAGCAGTGTGTTCAATGTTTAAAAATAAAAATTCAAACATAAAACATCTCCCCAATTCTTACCTGATCACTCCCATCAATCTCAATATTCCATTCATTCCACCAAATGCCCTGCATCCATCTCATGCCCCCATGCCCATCTACCCATCCACCATTGTCCCTCATACACCACATATCACTTCTGCCCATTAACTCACCTCGCATGGCCCCTCATGTAATTAGCCCCATGGTCATTTGAAACCCCTGTGCCAATTCCAAGTCCCTAACCACTGCTCTTCATTTTAATGATAATTCAGAGTCATAGAATCTAGTGACTCCAATAGGCATAGCTGAGGAAGCTTGATAATAGAAAATAAATTTGTTTGTCTCTTGATAATGCCACTATTGAAAAGAACACTCATTGAAATAAAAAAGCATGCAATGGAAACTTCAACAAATCCCTCATGAAAACAAAATCAATTAAATGCTGAATCCCTTATGTAAACAAACATACTTCTGAAGAAGGATCACTGGACCTGAAACGTTAACTTTGATTTCTCTCCAAAGATGCTGCCAGACCTGCTGAGATTTTCCAGCAAAACGTTTTCTGTTCTTGTTGATGATGATGTAAACAAACATATTTCCATTTTATAAGCGGGTTGGAGCTGTCCATCAAAATGCAAACATGATAGTCAGCCCATTATAATGTTGATACTTTGGGAAACAATGCATTCAGTACAAAGACTATAATGGTTTACCTCAACATGAATGCCAAAATACTGCACACCAGTTTTTTTCTTAACTGTGCACATTGATTTTGACAGTTCCTTAACAGATACCTCAGCTTTGAAAGTTCCAATCATCCGCAAAGTGATGAAAGAGGTAGTCAACAAAGTTATCAAGCAACACTTATGAAGGAATAACCAGCCTACTCACATTCAGTTCCTGACCAAAACAGCTGAACTCCAGAGGTGAGGTGAAAGTGACTGAGCTTGATATCAAGCCAGCATCAAGGAATATGAGCCAACCTGAAGTCAATGGAAATTTGATGGAAAGATTTTCACTGGTTGAAGTCACACCTGACACAAAGACAGATATGTGCAGTTCTTTGAGGTCAATCATCTCAGTCCAAGGACATCACCATAGATGTTCCTCAGAGTTCCTTGGCTCAACTATGTTCGGTTGCTTCATCAATGACTTCCTTGCATCATAATATCAGAATACAATCATAAGCAAAAAATCTTACTCTATTCAGAACCTTTTATGTTTCCTGAGATACGGAAGCAGACCATATCCATGTGCAACCAAATGCTCAGAACAACCAACTGCCAAATCCATTCATTACCACCATCTGTGGTTTGAAAATTTTCACTTTTCCATTCAACAACATGAAGGCTCAGCTCATTAAAGTGGAAAGTAACATTTGTGTTACACAAGTGCCACACAATGACCCTCTCCAACTAGAAGGAATCAAATCATCTCCCTGTTATATTCAATAGCCTTACCAATGTTGAATCTCCATAATCTGAATCCCCCATTATCAAATCCTGGGGGGTTACTATTGACCAGAAATGAACTGGACCAACCATGTAGATCCAGTTGCACAAAATCAGAACAGAGGCTAGACATTACGTGGCAAGTAACGCATCTCTATTCTTCATATCTGCACAAGTTCTCTATAAAGAGGGAAAAAGTTAACATTTTGAGTACCATGACTCAATGTTAATCGTTTTTCTCTCCACAGATGAGTTTCCCCAGCATTTTCTATTGTTATTTCAGATCTTTCAAAATATATATGTATATATGTAAATGAGGTTTGCAGCTGACACAAAACTTGGGAGAATTATAAATTGTGGGAATGACAATGTAGAACTTCACAAGAATATTGAGAAGGCAGGTGAATTTCAATGTGGATAAGTGAGGTGATATGCTTTAGTATAAAGAACATAAAGGTTACTATTCTCAATGGTGTGCAGGAGCAGAGAAATCTGAGTGCATCTATATGTAAGTCATTAAAGGTGCCAGGGGCCGTATAGAGAGCTGTTAATACAGCATTAGTATTTTTGGCTTCCTAAACAGGGGCATAGATAAGAGCAGGGAAGTAGTGATGAACTTATAAATACTGATTAGACCTCAGCTAGAGAACCGTGTATAGTTCTAGGCATCACACTGCAGGAAGAATGTGAATCCATTGGAGAGAGTATGGAAGAGGGTTACAGTTGTGGTTCTAAGGATGAGACATTTCAGTTATGAGGACAGGTTGGAGAAATTGGAGCTGTTTTACTTGTAGGTAGATCAAGATGCAAAGGGCACAGTTTTAAAGTGTTTTGAAAAGAAGTAAATGTGAGGTAGAAAAGAAACATTTTAATACAATTTGTAGTTTTGATATACATTGCACTGCCTCTGTGGTGGAGGGAGTTTCAGTTAAGGCATTCAAGAGGTCATTGGATGATTATCTCAATAGAAAACAATGTGCAGAGTTAAGTGTAAAATGCAGGAGGTTGGCACTAAGTTTCCATTTTTAGAGATACACTGCAGTCATGATAGGCAGAAAAGAATCTTCTCCCACTTTGTTGCAGTTCAGCTTTTCTCATACAACTACATGATTGTCAGTTCATTACATTTACATGCACAAGGAGCCAAATGTATCTTATGGTAGGACAGGCAAGAAGTCATAGCCAGCACCCTTTCCATTTGGGGTCAATTGTCCTGGTGCTATATTTAGAGGGCACCCAGGCAGATTTCCTCTGTAAGCTATTGAATCACTGAGGCTTGCAGAGTGGGCCTACATCAAAACATTCTAGCCCTTCCAACCTACCTTGGCCAGCTTCATTACTTACCCAGACAAACCGCCACCCTTGGCTCAACGGTACTACACTCCAGATTCCCTCCCTTGGTCATCCTCCATTTCAGATGCAAGTTTGACCAGTGATTATGGCATAGCATAGATGCCAATTCCCAAACAGAACAAAGTTGCAACAACTCAATCTAGACTCCATTATAATGACTACCTCACCTGCTATGTGTCACTTCAAGACAATGATAAATCTGAAGGCCAGTTTTGCTTGGCTTGGGTAGAATTTAATTCGGAAGGAAAACTGGTATGCACAACATGCAAACAGTCATGCTAACATTTGTCATAAGATCATAAAAAAAAGGAACGGGACTAGACTGTTCGGCTCCTCGAGCCTGCTCCACCAATGAATAGAATCATGGCTGATCCACGATGCTCGAGATGTCATTAGAATGCTTGGCTTGCCTTTAATGTTCATCAAATTTAATAGCAAACTTTCAACATATTGCTGGAATTTGAATTTGGCCTCTCGCCCAATTAAGTTTCCCTCGCTGCCTTACTTCTTGCTTTCAGGAGTAGCACAAGATTCCGCTCATTTTTATTCAATTCCCACAGCTCTACCCAGAGATTATTCCATTTGGATTTTACCATTCAGCACGTTACTTAATCCATTTTATAATTAAATTACTCATGCACTTTTATAACTGAGTTGCTCAATTTGAATTTAAAAAATACTTCTCAAATACATTTATTTTAAACTACTGCTGCTAATCATTTTAAATTGGAAACCAAACTTATCATCACTGAATCTAAAACTCAGTTTTATAATTAAGTTGTGCTCTCATTTTTATAATTAAATTATTAACTAAACGTTATACTCCACAACACTCTTCACTACATTTAATGATTAAATTACATACTAAATTGAATTAACTTACTGAAATTCATAATTACCCACTATAAATATTTAATTTATCTGCTCCTTCAATAATTAGTTACCCTATCAGCATTTAATAAATTTAATTGCAAAATTTAAGAGTCTATATATACAGTACTGTGAATACATTTCATAATTCGACAAATTTCACAACAGTTAATGAAAATTTTAACTGAATTTATTAACTTCTATCTTCAGCTCAGTTATTATGAACTCATGCAACTTCCATGTGAACAACACCATTGCAGCTCTGCCTACCAGCTAATGCCCTCTTGTTCTTTACAACAGGTCAATTCATTTGATAAAGACCAGGATGAAGCTAATTTATCAACATGGGATTGCTAATAAGATCTGGGAATTTCACGCTCAGTATGACTTTTGTTTGGAACACTCAAAACAATAACTCTGTTTGTATCTCCACTGATACTGTGAGACCTGCTGAATCTCTCCAGGACTTTTTTTTTTATTTGTTATTGCTTGCTGCTACACTCAAACTGGAAAGACTCTGCTTGTCACTCTGGATTGAATAACCTGCCTGTTAAACTTAATTGGATGGAACTTGTCTCCATTTCAATTAAGAGAGCATCTCCTTCAAAATAGCAATTCGATGTTGTTTAATGCTCCCACTCCCAAATGTGGAGGTATGGGGCAGCTGGTGACAGATTTGGAAACTAGAATGAATCCTGACTTCTGTTCCTGTTCCCAGGCAAAATCGATTCGACTCACTCCTTTCTCCCTCTTTTATCCGCTCAATACCACAATTTCCCAGCTGCTGTCAGTTCTGTTGAAGGGTCATTGGGTTCAAAATATTAATTCAGGTTTACTTTCTACAGATGCTGCCAGATCTTAGTTTCTCCAGTACTTTCTGTGTTTATATTAGACTAAAAAGGTTTGATTTTGATTTTTGGATTTTGGGTCAGTCCGGGGGCATATAAGCTCATGATTTGATGACCCAGGATTTGTTTGAAGTAAGCTGTGAAAATTCATGAGAAGTCTTTATGCAGTTTACAATATTTCTGTCTCGGGAATGTTGGCCAGTTGAGACTCCTGGAGAGGCCTACAGGTAGATATGGAAAGAGATAAAATACGAGGCAGATCCAGGCCAGGCCACAGCAGTCCATAGAATTTTTGTATGCCAAGAGGACTACTCTTGTTAGAATACATGCAGGCACAGTTCTTGTATCATAGGTTTGGTCCATTTGGCCTTCAAAATTTCAAATGAGGTTTGAACCACATGGTTTGGTTCTTGATGAGAATGATGTCTACTGCTTTGTTTCAGGTAGACATTCAGCCCCTCTGCAACTGATGTTTTTTAAAATGTGGCCAGTCTTTTTCTTTTAATCATTGTTAGCACAGCAACAAAATTACCATCCAACTATCATGAGGCAATCAAAGATAAAATTGACCTGATCAGATTGGTTTGGGGGAGGGGAAGTGAATGTTCACAAGCAAGAGGATATGGCAGAATAACAGGGCAGCTATTTAGATAACAATACTCAGAATGGGCAAACAAGGGACAGAGACTACAGCAAGAAATAGAGTCAAAAGTAGACATAATAGTAAAAAGGTAAATTAATGGCTTCTGTCATTCCATTTGAGAGGGGGGAACTTGGGTCAGAAACGATTGGGCTAAGCTTAAGCCAGGGCAATTTCAAAGGAATGAAGGCAGAGCTAGCAGTGGTGAACAGGGGAAAGAGTTGAACAGCAAAAACAGTTGAACAATGATAGACTTTTAAAAAAATACTTCATGGCTCATAGTAAGAATATATTCCAGTGAGGAAGAAATATTCTAGAAAGGGAATAAGCCAACCATTTTTTCCCAGGGAAGTTGAGGATAGTATCAGATTGAAAGAAAAAAGCATACACTGTGGATAAGGTTAGTGGTAAGCCAGCGATTTGGGCAAGTTTTAAAACCAACAAAGGCAACCAAAAAAAAAAGGGAGAAAATAAACTTTGAGGATCAACTCGCAAATAATCAAGATGGATTTTTAAAAAGGAAGAGGGAAGCCAAAGTAAACATAAGCCCTTAGAAAATTAGATTGTGGAAACAATAATGAGGAGTTCAATAAATACTTTGCATCAGTCTTCACAGTAGAAATTATTAACAGCATCCAAAATTGCTAAGTATTCAAGGGGAGAAAAGGAGAGAAAATTGGGCGGCACGGTGGCACAGTGGTTAGCACTGTTGCCTCACAGCGCCAGAGACCCGGGTTCAATTCCCACCTCAGGCAACTGACTGTGTGGAGTTTGCACATTCTCCCCATGTCTGCGTGGGTTTCCTCCGGGTGCTCCATTTTCCTCCCACAGTCCAAAAATGTGCAGGTTAGGTGAATTGGCCATGCTAAATTGCCCGTAGTGTTAGGTGAAGGGGTGAAATGTAGGGGAATGGTTCTGGGTGGGTTGTGCTTCAGCGGGTCGGTGTGGACTTGTTGGGCCGAAGGGCCTGTTTCCACACTGTAAGTAATCTAATCTAATCTGAAACAAGTACAAAACTATCACTGAGGAAAAGTGCTAGGGAAATCAATGGGGCTCAGGACTAACTAAGTTTACTGGACCTGATGAAATGCATCTTAGTATAAATAACTGCAGACATAGTGGATGCGTTAGTAGCAATATTCCAAGAATCATTACATTCTGAAGAGAATCCAAGAGAATAATAAAGTTACTACCAATGTACCAACTTTATTTAAAAAGGGAAGGAGAAAAAATACTAACTATAAATCAATTAGCTTTACAAGAATTCTTTGAGAAGGTAACAAGCAAGATAGATAAAAGGAAGCAGTGGATATAATTTATTTGGATTTTCAGAAGGTGTTTCATAAGATACTACACTATTTAATAAGAACATAGCCCAAAGTGTTGGAGGTAGCATATTGGCTTGGGGTAGGTTAGTTGACTAATAGAAGACAGAGAATTGGGATAAGGAGGGCATTTTCTGGATGGCAACCTTTAATTAGTGGTGTTCCACAGGGATTAGTGCTGGGACCACAGTTATTTACAATGCATATTGATGACTTGAATGAGGAAAGTGTATGTGGTATAGCCAAGTTTGCAGATGACATGAGGGAATTAAGGGTTACAGGGAAAAGGCAAAAAGTGGAGTTGAGGACTATCAGATCTCATTGAATGGTGGAGCAGACTGTATGTGCTGAATAGCTTACTTCTCTTTTGTCTCTGTCATCTTATTATTCAACACTTCAGCTGCTGATGATTCATCACTATGATGATTCCAGGATTACTCATGCCTGGGTGGAATCTGCAACCAAGGAGCTGATCACTTGTAATATTTACAAATTCCTTCACGTTTGAAGAGGCAGTCTCAAGTGGGCAAACATTAATCAAGACAGATAAAGAAACTACATTTAATGACATCTATTTACACAGGTGCAGGATTATTTATAATCAAATGACAGATGTTTTACCTACGAGCCCTCAGTAAGTTTGGTCTTCCTTTCATTCCCACTACATCTAAGTGTAGTCCTGGGTTCCACAACTGGGGTAGAGGGAGCTGTTCTATAGATGGCCCTGTTCACTTGGGAGAATTAGCTGATTGTCACTGGCAGGCAACAGGTCTGGAGGGTGCAGGCCCATTTAGAGTGACCTGTCCAGATGTAGGCTCCTTGGATTGGACTTTTGCAGACTTTGGCACTAAAGGCAAGGAGAGGGCAAGGACTTGGTGAGTGTCCTGAGAGGAAACTTCCGGGATCTCATGTCATTCCTCCTCTGTTTGGGGTGCCTATTGACACCACATCGTCTATGAGTGGAAGGGGTACCTTGAGTGAGGTTGAGGTCACCTGGCCCCCCCACTGTGTCCCAATGATTATAGCTATAGATTACAGGTTTGTGCACATATCTAGCAGTGTGCCGGACTTGGCAGTAGCCAACATGTCTGTGAAGGCAGCTAGATGTATGCATGCTACAGTTTAGATTAGATTAGATTACTTACAGTGTGGAAACAGGCCCTTTGGCCCAACAAATCCACACCGCCCCGCCGAAGCGCAACCCACCCATACCCCCTACATTTACCCTTTACCTAACACTACGGGCAATTTAGCATGGCTAATTCACCTGACCTGCACATCTTTGGACTGTGGGAGGAAACCAGAGCACCCGGAGGAAACCCACGCAGACACGGGGAGAACGTGCAAACTCCAACTCCACACAGTCAGTTACCTGAGGCAGGAATTGAACCCAGGTCTCTGGAGCTGTGAGGCAGCAGTGCTAACCACTGTGCCACCGTGCCGATACAGAACTGATCATATTGGTGGATTCCTGAAGGCCTTTCTTTTATTTTGTTGAAAAAGTACTTCACAAAAGAAAAAGATACCCATTAGATACTATTTCAACATAATGTGAATTTCAAAATTGTGGCACATGGGTGTCACCTTTGTGATGCATTTCTTAAACACAAAAGAGAATCCTTCAGGAACAGTGAGATGATCCAGCACCACTCAGAAAGGAAGTGGTTGTAGATCCTTGTGGCAATAATGGAAAATTGCGTATGCTGAGGTGATTTACGATAAGTGGGTAAATGTTGAAGGACATTAACTTGTTTTTAGTTCAGCATAATGAAGGATTAATTCTAGTTTAGAAAACTCCAATTGAAAGATTTTAGGGCAGAGGAAACCTGACTGAGGTTGGGATTTAGTTTTTACTTCTTATTGGAGTTTTGGACAGTTCACCTAAATACAGTCATCTCAGCAAAATGGTAATTTGGGAAACTTCCAAACCAGGAAGCTGTGTTTAGAAATATGCAGGTTATTAGAACTGTGAAAATTTAGGTTCTCAGGTTTATGGAACAGTTCATGTTGGCAGTTTTGGAAGATTCATTGATTTGTTTCCACAGTCCATGACAAAGGAACTGTCAGGAGTCAGTTCTTGAGAACTTTAAGGAGTTGAAGTTGGGTGTAATTTCTCTGGTTTGAATCTTTGTAATTGGGTGATTTGGGAAATAGGTTAAATTTTTGTTTTAGAATCATGAAATTATTATAGCACAGAACCAAGCTATTTAACCTGCTATGTCTGTGCTGGCTCTCTGAATGAACAACGCAATTAGAGCATTTCTCCATACTCTGTATCTAGTCTCACCTTACTATTATGCAGTTTCTGTTCTCTCACACCCTGGATAGAAACTGGATTGCGACAATTCCGACATGAAATTCAGAGTGATTTCCATGCAACTCCAGCTCACCAGTTGCTCCTCTAGACCTCCATCTTGGACATCAGGCACCAAGATCTTAGGGCAGCTCCATGAAGTGACTGCCTGCATCCCTATCCACAGATCTTAGTATTCAATACCTTCCAGCCTCACTGCATCATCATTGTACATCTCTGATTCAAATATAATACATTTCTGCACTTCAGCACGTCACTTCTGGTGTGTACCAGGACCTTCCATTGGAATACTGCTTCTAGCATTCTTGCATGCAGGGCCAAGCAGCCATCTCATGGTTTGGACACAGCTGCATCTCAGTGCTACTCACTCCCTCTTTGAGTACTCTGTTACTTCATGCCTACTTTGATGTTCATAGCATCCACTTTTTGTGGTTTGTTCCCTCAGCCTGAGCTTGAAGGCTCACTGTGTTTCAATATTGCCTTACTGCTTAGCAGAGATGCAGAGTTAGGCAGTTTGGTTGACAATCATCAGTTAAGGGGATGGACATGTTGCTGTATGGCACTGTGCTACATAAAATCTTACACTTACTCCATGTCCCTGCACTTATGTAGCATATACACTATATATGCACCAACTAAATGGCAGTGTTTCAAAATTTACAGTGAGTAGGTCTTAGTCAAGTCAAAAAGGCTGACATCATCAGGAATCCTGAGAGGATTCCTGTACAATAAGACAAAGGCATCATTTGATCTCAGTCCAGGAACTCGAACACAATCAGTTGACCACTTGGGATTGTCAACGCCAGAGTGTCTGTACCACAACAGCCTGGGGGGTGAGCAATGGTTATTCCTGCAGGTCCAGTTCAACAAGTCAGGGAATCTGTTTAAGTCAGAAACAAAAACAGAAATTGCTGGAAAAACTCAGCAGGTCTGGTAACATCTGTGGAGAGAAATCAGATTTAATGTTTAGGGTTGATTGACCTTTCCTCAGAATCCATAAGTCAACTGGGAACCGAAATCATTTATATAGTACAGTTGGGGAATCGCACACAAGATCAAACAGTGGTCTGGTCAATCAGTCACAACTGTCTGTCAAAGTCAGTCGAAGGTGGGCCACTGTAAGTCCTGGGGTCAGCTCAATGGGACACTGATGCAGGCTGTGAAGTTGGGAAATTCAGTTCTGGTGATTGGTAGTAGTCAATTGTTTGCTGATGCTGAATGTCAGGGATATGTCTGAAAGGCAATCTGGGGTCTGCCAATGCCCAGTCCATAGGCTATCACAAGTGTATAGTCAGTCAGGGAGATGTAAGACTGGTTAAGGTTCTGGCCTGTTATGTCTAGGGACTGCTTGTCAAAGTCAGTTTGAGATCGGAGGCAAATGTAGTTCTGGGGTCCAAGTATCGGTCGTTGATGAGGCTGTAAAGGGGACTTGTTTGGGAAGTAGGAAGAATCACTGCTGAAAGAGCTGGGAAAATCTAGGCTGGGAGGCAAAACCACGTATTGAGTTAGGGATATGAATGATGAAGCAAGAAACCCTACAGACATATGAGGCATATGTGAAACAGCATTGGACGGCATGGTAGGCTACTTAGGGGAGCACCTTGCCAACACTGTGGCCTCCACCT
This sequence comes from Chiloscyllium plagiosum, assembly GCF_004010195.1. Taxonomy (NCBI): domain Eukaryota; kingdom Metazoa; phylum Chordata; class Chondrichthyes; order Orectolobiformes; family Hemiscylliidae; genus Chiloscyllium; species Chiloscyllium plagiosum. The sequence continues at coordinate 149,710,079 of NC_057710.1, read as the reverse complement.
GAGCAAAATAGAGGATTAGAGTGGTTATTGTCAAAATGTAATATCAAGGGTTGGAGGCAGGATGGATAGTTGGATGCAAAGTTCAATATCATGGGTCTGTACATGAGGGGATTGGTGGCAATGGACAGTCAGAGTAATACGTATCTTACCTCTAATTGTCAGTCTTACAGATCCTATGTAAGTTCACTGGTTATTGTCCAACTGCCAGAACAGACTAATTCTATCATTTTGCCAGCTCTGTCTGGCAGAATTACTGGAGGTTTTTAAGGAGTTATCCGCCTGCCTATCTGTTCATTTGTCCCTTCCAATAATCTCAGTCTGCTAATACCTAACCCTAACCATAATCTCAGCTAATGTTTAAATTAAATGACTCTATTGTTCCCTGGTAGACAAAGTTTATATATGTCTACCATATCTTGTTTGAGATGTAGTACGGTATCAAACTTAATCATGTGTTCTCTCTGAATCGATGCCAATGTGTTCTCTGGAAGAAATGACCATGGCAGATTGAACTGTTATAAAATCAAAGCTCCCCTATCTGCCTTTGCATTATTCCAAGTAAGGTGAGTGTGCTGAACATCTGCCAGACCTGCACAAAATGAAGGAACTTAATGAGTAACACTGCATGTGATACATTGCTATCCTGCTGAACATTTAATGTGCTCTAAGTTATAACAACAGGTCCCCAGCCTGTGAACTGGCCTTTAGACTTCTTAGATTGGTGAAAAACCTGTCCCTGTGAAATTTGAGAGTACTTCCAGAGTGTTCTGCATTGTCAAAGAATGGGTTTGCCTCCTTCTTGAGACTTGCTTATCTTCCTCCGTGTGAGGTGACTATAACTTCATGTTTGTTTATCTAATCATTGATTATGATCCTAATATTCAAGTTATTTTACATTCCATATTGGCCATTCTTGTCATTCTTGATTTAGTCACAGATATAGGGCAGAATTTCAAATGCCAGGGGTAGAAGTGCAGAGCTGGTCTTGGGTGTGATTGGGAGGCATTAATCCCTGAAAAACTGTCAATGAGTTGGAAATGTCACATGACACCATGCACTTCTGGATTTTACTGGAGTATGATCACATGTGTATGTGAAACCCCACGAGACCTGTCAGGTCAGTCATTCAAATTTGCACACATAGAACACTGACCATTACAGTGCAGTACAGGTCCTTTGGCCCTCGATATTGCACCTGTGGAACCAGTCTGAAGCCTATCTATGTTACATTATTCTATTTTCATCCATGTGTTTATCCAATGATCACTTAAATGCCCTTAAAATGAGCAAGTCTACTACTGTTGTAGGCAGTCGGTTCCACTCCCTACTATTCTGAGTAAAGAAACTACCTCTGACATCTGTCCTATATCTATCATGCCCCAATTTAAAGTTATGTTCCCTCATGTTAGCCAGCACTATCCAGGAAAAAGGGTCTCACTGTCCACCCTATCTAACCCTCTGATTATCTTATATGTCTCAATTATGTCACCTCTCAACCTTTTTCTCTCTAACGAAAACAGCCTCAAGTCTCTCAGCCTTTCCTCATAAGACCTTCCCTCCATACCAGGCAACATCCTAGTAAATCTCCTCTGAACCCTTTCCAAAGCTTCCACATCCTTCCTATAATGCAGTGACCAGAACTATACGTAATACACCAAGTTGGGCCGCACCAGGGTTTTGTACAGCTGCAGCATGACCTTGTGGCTCTGAAACTCAATCCCTCTGCCAATAAAAGCTAACACACCATATGCCTTCTTAACAATCCTATCAACCTGGATGACAACTTTCAGAGAACTACGCACATGGACACTGAGATCTCTCTGCTCATCTACGCTACCAAGAATCTTACTATTAGCCAAGTATTCAGTATTCCTGTTATTCCTTCCAAAGTGAATCATCTCACATTTTTCCGTATTAAACTCCATTTGCCACCTTTCAGCCAGCTCTGCAGCTTATCTAGGTCCATCTCTAATCTGCAATATCCTTCTGCACTGTTCACAACTGCACTGACATCTGCAAATTTACTAACCCATCGTTTTACACCCTCATCTAGGTAATTTATAAAAATGACAAACAGCAGTGACCCCCAAAACACTTGTGGTACACCACTAGTAACCAAACTCCAGGATGAATATCTCCCATCAACCAACACCCTCTGTCTTTCAACTAGCCAATTTCTGATCCAAACGCTAAATCACCCTCAATCCCGAGCCTCCATATTTTGTGCAATAACCTACCGTGGGGAACCCTATCAAATGCGTTACTGAAATCCATATACACCACATCAACTGCTTTACCCTCAGCTATCTGTTTGGTCACCTTCTCAAAGAACTCAAAAAGATTTGTGAGGTACAGCCTACCCTTCACAAAACCATGTTGATGATCCTTCATCAACTTATTCCTCTCCAGATGATTAACCTTTTCTAACATTTAACCCACAACCGAAGTAAGGCTCACTGGTCGATAATTGCTAGGGTTGTCTCTACTCCCCTTCTTGAACAGGGGGACATTTGCTATCCTCCCGCCTTCTGGCACTATTCCTGTAGACAATGATGATATAAAGATCAATGCCAAAGGCTCTGCAATTTCCTCCCTGGCTTCCCAGAGAATCCTAGGATAAATCCCATGCGGGCCAGGGGACTTATCAATATCCACACTTCCGGAATTGCTAACACCTCCTGCTTGTGAGCCTCAATCCCGTCTAGTCTAGTAGCCTGTATCACAGTATTCTTTTCAACATCATTGTCTTTTTCCAGTGTGAATACTGATGAAAAACATTCATTTAGCACTTCCTCTATCTCCTTAGACTAGAAGCACAACTTCCCACTACTATCCTTGATTGGCTCTAATCTTGCTTTAGTCATTTATTCCTGATAGACCTATAGAAAGCTTTAGAGTTTTCCTTGACCCTATCTGCCAACGACTTCTCAAGTCCCCTTCTGGTTCTTCTTAGCTCTCTCTTTAGATCTTTCCTGACTAACTTGTAACTCTCAAGCACCCTAACTTAGCCTTCACGTCTCAACCTAACATAAGCTTCTTCTTCCTCTTGACAAGAGATTCAACTTCTTTAGTAAACCACGTCTCCCTCGCATGATGACTTTCTTCCTGCCTGACAGGCACATACTTAAAAAGGACACGCAGTAGCTGTTCCTTGAATAAATTCCTCATTTCAATTGTGCACATCCTCTTTAGTTTCCTTCCCCATCCTATGCATCCTAAATCTTGCCTAATCACATCATAATTGCCTCTCCCCAAGCAATAACTCTTGCCCTGTGGTATATACCTATCCCTTTCCATTGCTAAAGTAAACATAACTGAATTGTGGTCACTATCACCAAAGTACTCACTACCTCCAAATCTAACACCTGGCCAGGTTCATTACCCAGTACCAAATCCAGTGTGGCCTCGCCCCTTGTTGGCTTGTCTACATACTGTGTCAGGAAACCAACATGCACACATTGCACAAAAACTTACCCATCTAAAGTACTCGAACTATAGTATTTCCAGTCAATACAAACAACAAATTATGACTTAACTCACTAGTCAGGCTTTAGTGGTCAACATGTTGCCCTGACCTTCCTGTCTCTAGATTGCTCCTTTGGAAGTCCCAACACAATGAGTACGTAGAGGTGCCCAATTAGCTTGCAGTGTTTGTCAGAGCAATAATAATTTATTCATAGCTCCACAAGGCTCAGAAATCATATAATGCCAGTAGCTGGCAGTGACTCTTGACATAAGTCCAAGGTTAGAAAGTTCAAGTGTTGACAGCTCACCTCTGTGGGATCTCACAATTGGCAGTCAGATATGCTTAACTCAGATAAAGAATGTACTGTTTGTGAGGGCAGCTGAGTTTGTCACCTTCCACTCTGCATCAAGTACAGAACACAGGATTCCATCGGGGAAGCTCTGATCAACTGCACATGTTGCCATCAAAGCACCATCATTTCAGGCTGCAGCATCGACAGAAAGGGTTTCCACTTCAGGAATGTTTAGTTCATCTACACCCATTATAGCTGCTTCTTCAGGTTTGTTCGACATTGCCTTTTAGATGTCATGTTTCACTCAGTCTGTTTCTGTCCCCATGTCTGATTAGGAAGCTACTACTATCAGATAATATCATATGCATTGGGCTTCTATGGACCTTTGAAATATTTCTTTAGAGCCCTTGGTCTCCATCACCAATCTCCACCTAGCTTCAAGAAAGGCAGGTTACTGGATATGCAAAGGTTTCTGCTCACTATTTAGTATAGCACTTCAATCAAGGACTTCCCAATGTAAAGACACCTAATCTGCTTTGATGAAATGCTACCATAGCATGGCACCTAAAGATTTTTATGCCTTATTTAAATCAACTTTCGAATGCCTCCTTAACTATTCTAATTATTTGCCCTTTGTCGTGGCAAGAGAAGCCATACTCGCAGAGAATTCATGATTGTGAAAATGGCTTGGGGTGGCTCCATATCAGGTAACCCAACACACTGTAATGCAATGGAAATTTACTGGCCATTAACTTGCTTCTGTCACCTGCTCAAAATGCAGCCCAAAGTGTCGGCTTGGCAACTGACAGTAGAATGTCTAATATTCAGGATATGTGTTCAAATCCTGACATGACAAATGGTGAAATTTGACATCAATAAAACTCCAGGGAAAAAAATACTAGCATAATGACAACTTTATTATTGTTGTAAGAACCCCACCTGACTCACTAATGTTCTTTAGTAAAGGAAATCTGTCATTTTTGTATATTCTGGCCTTCACATCGACTCCAGAGCCATAGCAATGTGGTTGACTTTAGGGATGGGCAATAAATGCTGGCTAAGCATTTTTTTAAAAATAAACTATCAAATTGTTCGGTTTTGGCTAGTTCAGGCAGGGTTAAATCTGGCATTTATACGTTTAGGATGAGAGCCTGAAATATCTCAGAAGATTCAAAATAATTTACAGAATCAGGGCAGAAAATGCTTGTAATCGCTTTGATGCAATAGACCTAGCGAAATGTAAATACAGCATTAGTTTTTAAGTTGACTTTCCCATAAATTTTTATCAGAGATTATTACAGCAAATACAAAAGAGTTCTGTTTTGCTTTGGTCTGACAGCTATTCTAGCAAAATACATCATATTTCATAAAACTCCCTATCGTCTGAACCTATTTCTTTACATTTGTTGCCTTCTTTTTACAGTTTCCCCATTGAAGGCTCGGGAGGTTATGTAACATTATTTTCAAACATGCAGACTCCATGATTTATTCAGCTAGAAACTGGTAATTCACTGCTTTTGAATGAGGTTGGCAGTTATTAATTTTGAATGAGCTTTGACAATAAGTCAGGAGATAGAAAGAAAAAAAATTGGAGAACAGTCCTCAGCGTGTGCAGTTGATCGAACACTTCGATCGAACAAAGTAAATCACCGCAGCTTGTAACAAGACTGGCAAGAGAAAAATCTATGTGCAGAACCGTTAGTGGAAATTGTGGTTAGTATTTAGATTCACAACATTTTATTATTTTCCCCATGAACATGGATCAGATAATCTCTATATATCATAGAAGGGCAGTTCCCGGATTGTGGTCTGGTTCCGTTCTGGAGTCGGCTCGCAAGTCGATTTGTGTGCAAGTAGGAACACACTGCAGGATAACATAAAGCGGCCGTTCATAAGTACAGGAAATGGTCGGATGTTGAGTTTTTAAAATTACAACCATGTATGGGATTGAATTTGCAAATCACGGACCTCTGTATGTTATATTAATATTATATAATTATTTATTCATTTAATAATGGATTATCGCTAGATTAAGATCAGATATGGAATTACGTTTACTAAAGATATAAAAGGAAAATAATTTTAGCGGCTTAAAAGGACTAACAGATCACAGTTTTCAGTTCATTGCCCTGGAAAACTAAATACCTTATCTGCGAAGACATTTACAAAAGTAATGGAAGCTAGAATTCACCTGAGAACGTGATCCTAAGATAGAAGGTCCAAAGAGATGAATTATCTAGGAATATGCCATCTACCGCTTTCCTTTGGTTGTGAGAAATATCGATTTGAATGGCAAAAAAGAGGCTTCCAAAGTCAAAAGCAAATCTCAAAGGCATTTAGTGACAAATGACCCTCCACACTGAAGATTTTAGAATATCCACCAGATATTTTTAGGTTCCTTCTAATCTCTTTGGGTTCTATGCATGATGGCCGTTCAAGAATACATATTCTAAATGGAGATTTTAATTCTATACTGTATCCTGGGAACTGTGGGTTGTTTATGTTCTAGGTCGGAACTCCTTTAAATGCAACCGAAAGCTCATGACATGAGAGGTTTTCTGGGGCAGGTACCGTACTCTTTTCAATTAATGAATGTAACAGTTCAGGCTCTGCTACAGAGTTTTATGAAATCATATTTATGATTAAGTGCAACTTTAATAAGCAGACTCGTTCCTTCCATGATCGGAAACTTAATCCTGATTTATGCTGTAAGCAAAAGTAACGACACTTCATAAACATTTTCCAGAAATATTTTGCCGGAGAGATTGCAATGGTTGCCCATTATGAACATCTGTGATGTTGTTAGCCCTTACATAGTTCAATTATTAAGGCTTATACAAGACAAACATTTGACCCATAAGACTCTTAAACATTATGAATGGTCATTAATTTATAGTGTATTTGCTCTAAATTTTCCAATATTTGGATATATTAGTAATATTCTTCAATGTATTTACTCCACACACATTTAAGGTTTGTCAGTTTGCTCAAAACTATCAATATATTTTTAAAATGCACTGAACTCATTAGGATTTTCCAAAATGGTGTGAAGAAAAACAACTGTAAGTTGACTTGCCTCAACTTGATTTTTTTTAAGTTGGTCTAAGTGCTAAACTAACCAAAAGTCAAAACTGCCTTAAGAGAGCTGGATAGCTTAAAATGGATTTAGAAAAGCATGCATATGTTGTTTTAGTGAAGTCATCATACAAGTTATTGTAATTTGCAGATAATACAAACTACTCACAAGTCTTTTCTTTCCAGACTAAAGAGTCACAATCTTTTTTTCATACTTCAATATCCTTTTGACAATGTGGAGATCAGGGCCTGATATTTTGTCGGACTGGGAAATCTTGACCTGCATATTTTTTTGCCTTTCTAAATGCACATCTGACCCAACTGTGACTTTGCCTGGGACTTTTGTCCTATTACACTCCTGATGAAGTGCTTTTGCCCGAAACGTCGATTTTCCTGCTCCTCAGATGCTGCCTGACCTGCTGTGCTTTTCCAGCACCACTCTGATCTATTACACAAGTCAGGTTTGCAAGCCGGTAGAGTACAAGAAGAGTGTGGGCATGGAGATAGGTTAGTTGCTTCAGTTATTCAACACAGTAGCCCAGTTTTCAAAATCACTTCAAGGCTTACCTAAACTTTATCACTTTCTCCATCACAACCACACAAACCCCCGATTTCCCATATCACATCCACCCTTTGTTCACCCCATGACATCCATTGCCCCTCAGATTACTCATTTTACTTTATGCACTGCCACATCACCCATGTCACCTCTGTGCCTCCATTAATGCTTCACAGTCACTCATCATTTACATTGGGGGAAAATAAAACTACAACTTCTTAAGAGTTCTTGATTCTCAGTGAAGGGCTTGTGCCCTAAACATCTATTCTCCTGCTCCTCGGATGCTGCCTGACCTGCTGTGCTTTTCCAGCACTACATTCTTGACTCTGATCTCCAGCATCTGCAAGTCCTCACTTTCTCCTAGCTTAAGAGTGTCAATTATTCCTGGATCAGTAGACCACCTGCTTATCTGAAGTCATTATTATCATTTGAAATGCAACAAAACATTTATAATGGCTGTAACTGTCATAATAAAAATATCCAATAACATTATCTCAATCTGACTGAAAACATATGATTCCTCTTCAGTTTCTTCTGAAGAACCATATCGGATTCGAAGCATTAACTCTGTTTCACTCTTCACAAATACTGCCACACCTGTGGACTTTCTCCAGTATTTTCTGTTTGTTTCACATCACTAAATATGACAGCAAAGGTTGAGTGAGGGCTTTAAAAAAATTTCAATGTGTATCCCCCCTTATTCAATGGATAAATCACAGTAATACATGCCAACATTTGAACATTGGTGGTCAATATAAGGGTCAATTTACTTTGAACATCATTGGTATTAAATCTCCACATCAAAGTACATCTAACTTAGAATACAGCATCCAAACATGATATGTAAAGGTATGAAAAAACTTTCAACCTATCTTTCAAATGTTTTTGGATACTCCTATAGGCTTCCCCCTCTGTGGTCATAAACTTTCTAAGGAGAACTTCATTTTCAAATACTTTCCAAAACCCACTCTATTGCAAAGAAAATTGTGTGTGGGAAGAAATATAATTTTTCAGTAGTCGTCATAGTGGGAATCTTGACCTCAGAAGTATGTCTGTCTACACTGTATCCAAGCCTTTCTGACTCCTGAAAAGCTCATATTAAAATGGTGCTGTGTTTGGAAAAGTGTGGAAAATTATTGTTTCAGCAAAAGAAAAACAAATGTTTTGTAACTCTATTCAGCCCTCAATTTCGAGATAGAGGTCTGGTATCAGTTCTACACATACTATCCCAAGTGTAGTACTGTCTTGATTTTTAAATACTCAACTGCTGGAGACTGATTATAGATTTTATGATTGTTTTATTCCACACAGCGAGAGATCTGCCTCAATTATTAGAACAAAGCAAACCTCTGGAGCATACAGAAAAGTTGATTATACTATTAGCATTCTCTTATTCACATTCCACATTCCACAGAACATTACAGCGCAGTACAGGCCCTTTGGCCTCGATGTTGCGCCAACCTGTGAAATCAATCTGAATTCCATCTAACCTACACTATTCCATTTTCATCCATAGGTCTATCCAATGACCATTTAAATGCCCTTAAAGTTGGTGAGTCGACTACTGTTGCAGGCAGGCCGTTCCATGCCCCTACTACCCTGAGTAAAGAAACTACCTCTGACATCTGTCCTATATCTACCCCAATTTAAAGCTATGTCCCCTTGTGCTAGCCATCACCATCCGAGGAAAAAGGCTCTCACTGTCCACCCTATCTAATCCTCAGATCATCTTGTATGTCTCTATTAATTCACCTCTCAACCTTCTTCTCTTTAATGAAAACAGCCTCAGGTCCCTCAGCCTTTCCTCATAAGACCTTCCCTCCATACCAGGCAACATTCTAGTAAATCTCCTCTGAACTCTTTCCAAAGCTTCCATATACTTCCTGCAATGCGGTGACCAGAACTGCACATAATATTCCAAGTGCGGCCGCACCAGAGTTTTGTACAGCTGCAGCATAACCTCATGGCTCTGAAACTCAATCCCTCTACCAATAAAAGCTAACACACTGTATGCCTTCTTAACAACCCTACCAATCTGGGTGGCAACTTTCAGGGATCTGTGTGCATGGACACAGAGACCACTCTGCTCATCTACACTACCAAGAATCGTACCATTTGCCCAGTACTCTGCATTCCTGTTACTCCTTCCAAAGTGAATCACCTCACACTTTTCCAAATTAAACTCCATTTGCCTCCTCTCAGCCCAGCTCTGCAGCTTATCTGGGTCCAACTCTAACCTGCAATATCCTTCCGCACTATCCACAACACTATTCACCGACCTTAGTGTCATCCGCAAATTTACTAACCCATCAGCAGTGACAAACAGCAGTGGCCCCAAAACAGATCCTTGCGGTACACTGCTAGTTAACCGAACTCCAGGATGAACATTTTCCATCAACTACTACCCTCTGTCTTCTTTCAGCTGGCTAATTTCTGATCCAAACCGCTAAATCACCCTCAATCCCATGCCTCCATATTTTGTGCAATAGCCTACTGTGGGGAACCTTATCAAATGCCTTACTGAAATCCATATACACCACATCAACCGCTTTACCCTCATCCACCCGTTTGGTCACCTTCTCAAATAACTTAATAAGGTTTGTGAGGCATGACCTACCCTTCATAAAACTGTGTTGACTATTCCTAATCAATTTATTCCTTTCTAGATTATTATATATCCTAGATCTTATAACCCTTTCCAACACTTTACACAACCAAAGTAGGGCTCACTGGTCTATAATTACCAGGGTTGTCTCTACTCCCCTTCTTGAACAAGGAGACAACATTTGCTATCCTCCAGTCTTCTGGCACTATTCCTGTAGACAACAATGACATAAAGAGCAAAGCCAAAGGCTCTGCAATATCCTCCTTGGCTTCCCAGAGAATTGGAGGATAAATCCCATCCAGCCCACAGGACTTATCTATTTTCACACTTTCTAGAATTACTAACATGTCCTCCTTGTGCACCTCAATCTCATCTATTCTAGCAGCCTGCATCTCAGTATTTTCTTCGACAACCTTGTCTTTTTCTAGTGTGAATACTGACAAAAAAAATTCATTTAGCGCTTCCCCATCTCTCCTACTCCACGCACAACTTCCCACTACTATCCTTAATTGGCCCCAATCTTACTCTAGTCATTCTTTTAGTCCTGATATACCTAGAGAAAGCCTTAGGGTTTTCCTCGATTCTATCTGACAACAACTTCTCATGTCCTCTCCTGGTTCTTCTTAGCTCTCTGTTTAGGTCTTTCCTGGGTAAATCTTCCGCCATAAACAATAAATAAAGAAATGCCCATTCCGAGTCATAGATTTGTGTTAAAGTCTTCTTCATCCAACCAGTAAGTAAACAATCTCACCAAAGGTATTGCTGTCTCTTTTATCAGTGTCTGTCCTTCATTGTCTGCTTCCAAAGCCTTCTTTGAATGTTTTCATTAACATTATCTCCTGTTTACAGAGGTGTTTACATAGATCCTACTTATACTAGTCACTAAGGTACTTCAAGTGTGGAGATGTCATTTCACCCTTGCAGTCTAAAGTCTAAATATCTCTGTGTTTAATCAAGGTTCCTGTAAATTTAACATTATCACCCTACTTTTGTGTTCTAACGCCTGGATTTGAATTCCAGTGCTTTGTTTCCACTCTCAACAATCTTTATTGACATGCTCCATTCCACATCATTTTGCTCCTTTATCTAACCTAGTTTCTTACCTTCCAGGAAATAAGCATCCTCAAACAAAATATACCATCTCCTATTTCATAATATTACAATTAATTTGCCATTCATGCAAGTCTATTTATTTTTGCATTTCTTCCAGTTATTAGATATACACATCATTTGCAAACAACTGCAGTTCTTGAATCCATATTTTTTGTGGAGGTGTAAATAACGATGTTTTTGGTATAGATCTCAGCAGCACAGGACTTCTTACTTGCAGCTTGCTGAAGAAACTTCCCCAATCTGCTCCTGTTCATTCTCTCAGAACCTGTTACTTTTGTGCAACTAATACTTGATTCAGTTGAATTTTGTTTATGGATACTAGCGTTCTCGGTTTTGCTATTTTCTCCTGGGTTCCTATTGTATATCTTTGGGTAAAATCCATCTGGACCTGAGAGGTCTTGTTAGCCTTAATTTTGGCTAACATTTATTTTCCGGCTGCATGTCACCTATGCCATCTCACCCAGCAGTGTTCCATTATTCATTTCTATCTTAGCAGTTGTAATATCTTTCTTGACTTCTCCTGATGTAGTTTCCCTTTTGTCCATCTCTTCAGATACTGTGGGCAAAATATTCAGATAGTGGCATCTTTGTTAGCAACCAGATCAGGAGTGTGTGGCACTCATAGGCAGGAAGACTGGCAACATGCAATCATGCAGTTGCCAACCAACTAGTTATTCATTGTTAAGGAGCATGGTGACTCATGCAGTGGGCACAGGCAGCAAGTAGACAGTCCCACTGTTGCCTCATGAGGTCAAACGTTTCATATTTATACAGGATCCAGTCAGGTATTCATTCTCTGCAAGCACATAGCATCATTCTTACTGCACGTTGTTTTTAAGAACGTCAACAACTGCCATGCCCTCTTCACCTATTGAAACCTGGACCTCTTATTACCCTTTCTTAAACTGCCACCTAGATCCCTGGAGTTTTTCAAACCCCATACCAAAGTGAAGATTGTCTGAGTGCAGACAGAGTGCTGCACAGCTCAGTGATGCCTCCTTGCAGTTCTTCTCAAGTTCTCGAAGTGGTGGTTCGACCTGTTTTCCAGAGAAAGCACCAGAGAACCTCTCTCACTTGCCTAAGATAACCTGATACCGTGGAGTTCAGTGGCTGTCGGTTCCATGCCAGAACTTGGATCAAGCGCAGAAAAAGGACGAAAGGTTTCCTGCACTCTACAAGGACAAGTGATACTACACAGTAACTACAAAGTGACACTCAAAGGCTTCGAGCAACATAAATGTGACAGTGGGGAGGAAGTCCAGGGATGAGTTTGGATTGCAGGCATATGTCAGATGGAACATATAGACTTAGCTATCATAGTAGGCATGCATGGTCATAGTTATTTACCTATTGGGGACAAAAACCCTCAATTTTTATGTATACTTGCAAGAAAAGAAAGCTCATAGTATGAGGCAGCCCTCGAGGACAGGAAATGTGTTCCTGGCATTCAATATTGATATATTCTGCAGAGGATGCATGCAAACTGATTGTGGAAAATTAGAAGCAAACGTGCACAGATAGAGAGACCAGCATTTCAAGTGAGGATGTCTTCAATCTGGTAAAGATTTTGGGCATACAGAAGTAATGCCTGAAACAGTGTTAATTCTTTATGTTCTCCACTGCAGGTCCAATCGGCAAGTCAACACGAAGGCCAGCTTTCTTGCATAAATAGCAGGGGATACTGGATCAGTTGTTAATTTTAAATCTAAGAAATATTTTAAGCAAAGGTTTTAAGGGATATGGGCCAGAGGCAGGTATATGAATTAGGCCACAGATTGGTCATGATCTCATTACATGCGTTTTTGTGTTCCCAGCTCCTACTTCATCTTTAGCATGTCTGCACCATCATGCCATTCCCCTGCATACTGCACCAGTGCAAGAGATCTTCCAGGGCCCACATTCTCAGTGGATCCTGATTGCAATTAAGATTTTCCATGCCTGCTTGGCTTCATTGGCTTAAAACTACCACTGAACCAACCATTTCCATATGAACATCAGCTCTTCTCCTTCTTTTACCTGTGCCCAGCATCTCCATCTGAAAATTCTTCAACCTTTCGCTGTGCAAGGTTTTGTAAGCACTGCAGGCCCGAATGATCCCAGAAATTGTGCAATTCATCATTTTATAACAGCAGTGGGCTGCACGGTGGCACAGTGGTTAGCACTGCTGCCTCACAGCGCTGGAGACCCGGGTTCAATTCCCGCCTCAGGCGACTGACTGTGTGGAGTTTGCACGTTCTCCCCGTGTCTGCGTGGGTTTCCTCCGGGTACTCCGGCTTCCTCCCACAGTCCAAAGATGTGCAGGTCAGGTGAATTGGCCATGCTAAATTGCCCGTAGTTGCATGTGTAAAAACCGAAAGGACTGTGGATGCTGGAAATCAGAAACAAAAACAGAAAAAAACTCAACAGGTCTCACCTTTAGCACAGTCCATCCGATAGTCTATTCTAAGGATTCCCTTGTTGAGCACAGTCACCTTGTTCAGGCATTGTACCCCTCTTCTGTTGGCCTTTGTAGGTTCCTCAGAGATTTTACATGGGCCAGATCTTTTTTGGATAGGCTCTGCGGTCCAAGATCCTCTGCTGAAGTAGCTGAGGAGTAGCAAATAGTTATAGCATGACAGACTGATTGAGGATCAGGGATCATGACAGCTCTCTGGAATGTACACACACCTAAAGAATTTACTTGCACTGATCACAAACTATCTCTACATTGAAAGAAAGAAAACTCTTTCAGTTAATTAATGATGCTGGCTGATCCCAAGGAGCTCTCAGTGTTACACGTGTGCTATCAATTGCCCCTTGTACCTGCTGAATTCCTGCAAAGGTTGTGGAATCCACAGTTCTGGTTGCATGGCTCTCAGTCGGTAGAGAATCACACAAATGCATGGGCTCTTGTAAACAGGGCTTCTCAGACGCATTTGGAAATATCTGATTGTGAGATGGCACATATGTCCCTTGTGGAGTCCTGGAAGGACTTGTAGAAGTAGTAATTCAACACTATAGTAATACTTAAAGCTACTGGCATTGGATTGTCTCCCAAAGTATGATGACATCAGTCCTCCTGAAGAAGCTGATGTGCTTATGTGATTGGAGGCCATGGCACCTTCAACCATCTCCTATATTGCCTCTATGCCATTTTTCAGTAGTTCAATTAGCTGGGATATATTTGATTGGGTACTAATTGTTGATCATTCTGGACCCTTGTTGCCACGACTGTCTATTGGTGCCCCGTGTTGATGAACTTATCAATACTGCATGTGTAAAAACCGAAAGGACTGTGGATGCTGGAAATCAGAAACAAAAACAGAAAAAAACTCAACAGGTCTGGCAGCATCTGTGAAAAGAAATCAGAGTTAATGTTTTGGGTTCAGTGGCCCTTCCTCAGATCTGACCATAGCTAGGACAATATTGGCTTTTATGCAGAAGATACAGTGGGGGTAGGGGATAAGGAGTAAACGATAGGTGAAGATAGAGTCCAAAAGGAGAGAAGGACAATTGGTCAGACAAAGGAATGAATAACGGTCAGGGTAGGAGGATGAATAGCTATGAATAGGGCCTGTTAATAATGGGTTGTTTGTAATAGACTATGTGATAACAAGGTCTGGATTGTGGGGGCTGGGGTAAGGACACTGGAGAAGCTCAAGCCCTAATGTTGTGTGTGTTCCTAGCCACCATCTGTCAGTTCCTCTGCAGCTCACCTGAGTTCACAGTGGTACCGGGTGCTCTTGATTGTCTTAACTGGCTGAGATAAACTGCGAACAAAAGGCAGGCAAAGATGTGGTCTGCATAGTCTGAAATCTTGCTCCTGACCAGACCACTTGAGCACTGGGGAGCTCAGATTTAGCATCAGCTGAAACTAATAACAAATCACCCCTCCTTGGTCAACTCCTTCCTCAAAGATTACAGCAGATGTTTTATTAATGCAGCTATATATGTTGACACTCACAATTAGTTTCAAGTTCTAATCTATCACTTACATCCTCCCTCAACCACCTTTGACTTTTCCTCCATCAACATAATCAATGCTTTGTCTATCATTCTTCATCTTTACTCTATTACCTTTGATTTTTGGGATTTCAATATTAATCTTCTCTATACAATTCTTGATTTTATTACAATCATGCTTGACCTTCCATCTTTTGACACTGACCTTCCCTCCATATTCCAACTTTCTCCCTCTGACTCCATTTCACTTCACAGGGCCTTCCTCCCTCAGAAAGCCATTTCACTTCATAGGACCTTCTCCCCTCAGACATCCATATCCCATTCCCATTAGACTGCCGCCACCCAATTTCAATAATTCTCTCCAGTATTTGTAAAAAGCTCCCAAGAGAAGAAAGTAGTTCTTGCTCATTACAAATCTATCAGCAAGACTACCTCGCCTATTACATGTTAGTTAAGCTATCACAAATTGGAAGGCCATGTTTTTTATTAGCCAGTGCTAAGTGAGAAATCTATATTTAATTCTGGCAAGATTGCCTTTTAATAAATATGCATTGTGTACAAATGTACCAAAAAGATGTTCCTGATGCTTTCTGTTGGGAAGATTGATCGGTTGCTAATATGCCACCAATTTAGTTCCATAGTTTCATCCTGCTATTGAGAAACTAATGTTTGGCCTCATATACAATTACATTTACCAGTCCAAGAAGCTACACAAGATTCTGCCCTATGTATTCTTCTTTGTAACTGGGCAATATCCTGGAATTTTCTACCCGCGGGTATTGTGAGTGTATCAATTGCAGGATTAAAGTAGATGATGAAGAACCTTCTTGAAGAAACAAAGGCAATAAATGTGTCCTTGCCACTGTCCCAAATGCTGTGAGAAAATATTCACAGTGGCACTCGTGAAATTTCTTAGAATAGGATGGCTTATGAATTTTGGGAGTTTGCAAAACAGAACAGAAATTCAAATCCTCAACAGATTGTGCTAGTTTTCTGTTGTGGCAGCAATTATATCTTATAGATACAACTACAGCTACAAATTAAAGATATTTAAAATATTTACTTTTGCTTTCAGAGTTTGTATTATCTGATGGTTTATTCTACTATCTCTTGTTGTCACTTTCAATTGCTTCCAATGCTCTATTCTAAGAATAAATAATTTTACTTGGAGATTTAAATCATTCAGACATATAAGTCAAGTATAAACCAAATCTTGCCCACAGCCTTTTTCAGTGAAAAGGTAGCTGTTATGACAGCTATTATTCTAACGAAAAATGTGATCATTTGAACAGAACCTTCCGAAACCTAGTGCTCAAGCATGTGCAGCAAATGACATTTCTTGCAGATGTATTTGTCTGGGACACATAATAACATTCCAGTTACTCACTCATTTCACTCTCACTCTGACAAAATTTCCTTCAATCTGATCATGCACTTTGAACAATCCCTTCTTGTGTTTCTTAATTTCGTGCTGCAGTAACCAATGCCTAATTCAAACAAAGGATTTCACCTTTTGATATAAAACAGCCATGATCAGACAGCTTCCTCCTTAATTATGCTATTCTAAATTTGTTAAAAGGTGCTTCATTCTTTGTCTGATTCTGATTTATATTTTATAGTTAGACTTTGAACAAATTTATCAGTTGAATTCCTGCTTGGAACCAGATTTTCAGTCACTTTGTCTCATCTCACTCTATCGAAGACTCCCTCACCACGTGGTTTATGCTTACCTTTTTTGATTTTTTGTTATAGCCATAGATTTGTTCATGGCAAATTCTGAAGAAGTCTGAATTGCAGGACCTTCTGTCTTTGTATTATAATAATGTACAAGACACAACTTTCCTATATTCTTTGGATATATGAAGCATACAGACTGTGATATTGAACAACACAATGTCATAGAGTTGTATAGCACACAAACATGCCAACCAGATATTCTATACTCTTGGGCAATCAATTTGTAGTGCACTCAATTTTGAGAAAATTGTCAGTGATATCAGTAAGCAAGGTCCACATGTATGTTTCTGTAAATTATTCAAATAAAATCTGTGGCTGAATTTCATGAGTGCATTGAAATTGGCCAAGTGTGAAATTCAGAGAAAGTGCGGACTGCAGATGCTGGAGATCAGAGCTTAAAAATGCGTTGCTGGAAAAGCGCAGCAGGTCAGGCAGCATCAAAGGAGCAGGAAAATCGACGTTTCGGGCATAAGCCCTTCTTCAGGAATGAGGGGGGTGTGCCAAGCAGGCGAAGATAAAAGGTAGGGAGGAGGGACTTGGAAAGGGGCATTGGGAATGCGATAGGTGGAAGGAGGTTAAGGTGAGGGTGATAGGCCGGAGAGGGGGTGGGGCGGAGAGGTCGGGAGGAAGATTGCAGGTCAAGAAGGCGGAGCTGAGTCTGAAGGTTGGGACTGAGAAAAGGTGGGGGGAGGGGAAATGAGGAAGCTGGAGAAATCTGCATTCATCCCTTGTGGTTGGAGGGTTCCTAGGCGGAAGATGAGGCGCTCTTCCTCCAGGCGTCGTGT
>NC_057710.1:149689786-149691538 GCF_004010195.1 Chiloscyllium plagiosum | reverse complement strand
GGAAGGGTACTGGTCGGTACGGCGGGAAAGGAAGAAGCGGAGGGCTTTGAGTCCTTTGTGATGGGGGATGGAGGTGTGTAGGGACTGGATGTCCATGGTGAAGATAAGGCGTTGGGGGCCGGGGAAGTGAAAATCATGGAGGAGGTGGAGGGTGTGTGTGGTGTACCGAACGTAGGTGGGGAGTTCTTGGACTAAGGGGGACAGGGCCGTGTGCAGAAATGAGTTCGGTCGGGCAGGAGCAGGCTGAGACAATTGGTCGGCCGGGGCAGTCAGGTTTGTGCATTTTGGGCAAGAGGTAGAAACGGGTGGTGCGGGGTTGTGGGACTATGAGGTTGGAGGCGGTGGATGGGAGATCCCCTGAGGTGATGAGGTTATGGATAGTCTGGGAGATGATGGTTTGGCTCTCCACTCCCTCCGCTCCAACCCCAACCTCACCATCAAACCGGCAGACAAGGGAGGCGCGGTGGTAGTTTGGCGCACCGATCTTTATATAGCTGAGGCTGAACGCTAGCTCGCGGACACCTCCTCCTACTACCCCTTGACCATGACCCCACCTCCCACCACCAAATCATCGATGACTCCACTACATCGATGACTGTATCGGCGCTACCTCGTGCTCCCACGAGGTGGTTGAATAGTTCATCCACTTTACTAACACCTTCCACCCCGACCTCAAATTTACCTGGACCGTCTCAGACCCCTCCCTCCCCTTCCTCGACCTCTCCATTTCTATCTCGGATGACCGACTCAACACGAACGTTTACTATAAACCGATTGACTCCCACAGCTACCCAGATTACACCTCCTCCCACCCTGCCCCCTGTAAAAACGCCATTCCATGTTCCCAATTCATTTGCCTTCGCTGCATCTGCTCCCAGGAGGACCAATTCCAATACCGAACAACCCAGATGGCCTCCGTCTTCAAAGACCGCAATTTCCCCTCAGATGTGGTTGATGATGCTCTCCACCACATCTCCTCCACTTGCCGTTCCTCCGCCCTTGAACCCCGCCCCTCCAATCGCCACTAGGACAGAACCCCACTGGTCCTCACCTACCACCCCACCAATCTCCAGATACAACGTATCATCCTTCGTCATTTCCGCCACCTCCAAACGGACCCCACCACCAAGGATATATTTCCCTCCCCACCCCTATCAGCGTTCCGGAAAGACCACTCCCTCCGCGACTCCCTCGTCAGATCCACACCCCCCACCAACCCAACCTCCACTCCCGGCACCTTCCCCTGCAACCGCAAGAAATGTAAAACTTGCACCCACACCTCCCCCCTCACTTCCCTCCAAGGCCCCAAGGGATCCTTCCATATCCGTCAGAAATTCACCTGCACGCACATCATTTACTGCATCTGCTGCACCTGATGTAGCCTCCTATACATTGGGGAGACAGGCTGCCTACTTGCGGAACGTTTCAGAGAACACCTCTGGGACACCTGCAAGGACCAACCCAACCGCCGCGTGGCTGAACACTTTAACTCCCGCTCCCACTCCACTAAGGACATGCAGGTCCTTGGCCTCCCCCATCGCCAGACCACGGCAACACGACGTCTGGAGGAAGAGCGCCTCATCTTCTGCCTTGGAATCCTCCAACCACAAGGGATAAATGCAGATTTCTCCAGCTTCCTCATTTCCCCTCCCCCCACGTTTTCTCTGTCCCAACCCTCAGACTCAGCACCACCTTCTTGACCTGCAATCTTCCTCCCGACCTCTCCGCCCCCACCCCCTCTCTGGCCTATCA
>NC_057710.1:149683578-149689732 GCF_004010195.1 Chiloscyllium plagiosum | reverse complement strand
ATTCTCCTGCTCCTTTGATGCTGCCTGACCTGCTGCGCTTTTCCAGCAACACATTTTTAAGCAAGTGTGCAATTCACCAATATTGTTACATTCCTCCTTTTCTCCTACACTTCATTTGATTGTAATAGAATTTAACTTTTAAAATGGATATACTTGCTATTTCAGAGTCAAGAGTGTGGTGCTGGAAGAGCACAGCTGGTCAGGCAGCATCTGAGAAGCAGGAGAATCATGTTTCGGGCATAAGTGCTCAAGGGCTAATGCCCAAAACATCAATTTTCCTGCTCCTTGGATGCTGCCTGACCAGCTGTGCTTTTCCAGCACTATACTCTCGACTTTGACCTCCAGCATCTGGAATCCTCACTTTTTCCCATACTTCCTAATTCAGTCTGTGTACTTAACTGTAATATACTGAATAAAAATATCTAGTCGGACAGATTTTCTTGTTAAATATAGAATCATAGAATCCTTACAGGGCGGAAGGAGGCCATTTGGCCCATTGGCTCTCATTTACCATTGCTAATCTATCTAGCCTACACATCCCTGAACGCTACACACAATTTCAGCAAGGCCACTCCACCTAACCTGCACATCTTTCAAGTGTGGGAGGAAACAGGAGCACCCAGAGGAAACCCATGCGGCACGGGGAGAACATCCAAAATCCACACAGTCAATTGCCCAAGGCTGGAATCGAACCTGGGTTCTGGACACTGTGTCACAGCAAAGCTAACCACTGAATCATCGTATTGTAAGGAGTTAATTTTTTTTTACTAAAACTGACCAGAGTAAAAGTATGAAAGAATTTTTTAAAAAATCCTGACATCTACAATCCCATGCGCACACATACACACTTGAATCGCACAAGCAAAATTAAAAATAACAGAATGGGAGAAGTTAAATATGGTGAAATTAATTTCTGTAAGAAGAAGAATTAAACACTCCTCACTTGTTCTTTTGCAGGGCATAACGATCTGAAAACTTTGGGTTCCCAGCTGGAAGTTTAAAGTTGCAGCTGGTACATCACTTCTGGAAATGCCATCCACAGGGATATAGTCAAACTTTAGAAAAAAACCCATCAAACGTATGAGAGAGACAGTTACTATTTACTGCATATTTCTTGAGAAGTCGATGTGCTCAGAACACACAAGACCTTTAGCACTTGATTTCTCTCCAACTCCAGCAGAAATTCAAAAATCAGTTCCATACTCTAAATGATGGCTTAATTAGCTCATGTCTGCATAACAAACATTCAATGCCTGAAACAATAAGAGGATGTCATTTTCACAGCAGGAGGAGGCCAAGTACTCTTGGTAGCAGCAAAGAACAATTGGAACTATAGTCCTTAAATCTGAATTACTGGCCAAGCTGGGATGGCTGCGAATTTCCCAATTATAGGGAAGTGAATGGTCATTAGAATCAGAATAAAAAATTATTTCATTCTCAATGACAAAAGTATGAAGAACCTACCACATGATTCTGGACAACTGAGAGATGATTTCTTCAGAGATAGGATTGCCTGAGACATGAAATCCCATCGTGAGAGCACGACTACTGAGAGGAGAAAATTTACTTTCAACAAAATTATCAACTCATTCAGAAGTTCTGGAGTTGTTAATTATAAGGTAGAGTGTATTAGTGGAACATGGCCTTTCAATATTCTGACAGTCTCAGCTTAACAAAAAGTATATAAAGGGAAGAATATTTACAGCAGAGTCAGCAGAAAGATCAAGGTCAGAAGACAGGTGCAAATATTGTGGAGGTAACCACACACAAAAAAAAGGCAAGTCACGCACAGGAAAAGCAGTGCTCAAACTGCAAATGTCAGAATCACTTTGCTCACAACTGTTGAGTTAGAAAGAAGCAAAGCAAGTTTACAACGATGGCTGCTGGACAGTGGTCAGATGCTGATTCTGATGAATTACTCTACATCATACAATAGATTAGCACTATGAGGTCGAAAGGTGATAAATGGTTTGTGACAGTGAGAATGATGACTGTTGAAGGAGAGCATCAAGCAAATGTGGAGGGTCAAATAGACTTTTGCTTCTGTGGGAAAAGATCTGCCAACCCACAGTAGGGCCACAAAAGCAAAATTGGCCAAACTGTATGAAAAACACCCAGAATTCCTAAGCAGGCTCACAAGCCAAATCAGACAGCCCACGCAAAGGAATACACTTTAAATTCGCTAACAATGTCAGAACACCACAGATATCTCAAAGCCCCAAGGGCAATTTCACAACCCAGCATACCAAAGCCACACAAAGAGCAGGTCAGGCAGAGAGGCACCAGCAAGGACATGCTCCGAGAACAGGACGATGGAAACACCTCACCACTTCAGAGGAGACATTAACACCTACCTGTGAAGAGGAATGGAACCATTGATACTGTCAGGATGTTACATTATGTGAAGGAACAGGACATTCAATCGATAACGGTTTTCCAATTAACATCCTTGTGACTAGATTACTCCATTTCCAGATACATTGTATTTTCCCCATTTCTTAATCAGCCTTATTGTGCAGCATTATTATAAAAACTGGTCTCATCCTCAGCTCTGGGAAGATCAATTCTGTACAGACTGTCAGTTCTGGATCAGCCTAGTCAGTTTCTCTTCCAGCGATACGCTCGCAATAGACGGTTTGTCAATTTCACTTCAAGCTGTGTTTTGTGATCTCTAGCCTATTGAGCAAATTTCCCTGACAGCTTCATGCAACATCATGAACTTCACAGAGACAGTGAAGAAGATTACCTCAGAGTACAACGCTATCTTGATCAGATGGGCCAATGGGCTGAGGAGTGGCAGTTGGAGTTTAATTTAGATAAATGTGAGGTGCTGCATTTTGAGAAAGCAAATCTTAGCAGAACTTATAGACTTAATGGTAAGGTCCCAGGGAGTGTTGCTGAACAAAGAGATCTTGGAGTAAAGGTTCATAGCTCCTTGAAAGTAGAGTCGCAGGTAGATAGGATAGTGAAGAAGGCACTTAGTATGCCTCCCTTTATTGGTCAGAGCATTGAGTATAGGAATTGGGAGGTCATGTTGAGGCTGTACAGGACATTGGTTAGGCCACTTTTAGAACATTATGTGCAATTCTCATCTCCTTCCCATCAGAAGGATGTTGTGAAACTTGAAAGGGTTAAGAAAAGATTTATAAGGATTTATAAGGGTTGGAGGATTTGAGCTATAGGGAGAGGCTGAATAGGAAGGGGCTGTTTTCCCTTGAACATCTGAGGCTGCAAAAACAGGTGGCTTTTGGAATACTGCATTCAATTCTAGTTTCTCTGTTATTGGAAAGATGTTGTTAAACTTGAAAAGGTGTAGAAGAGATTGCCAGGGTTGGAGGGTTTGAGGCTGGGGCTATTTTCCCTTAAATAGGTTGAGGGCTGACCTTGTTGGGATTTATAAAATCATGAGGGGCGTGGATAGGGTGAATAGCCAAGGTCTTAATCCTAGGTTAGGAGAGTCCAAAGCTGGAGGGCATCAGTTTAAACTGAGGGGGGAAAGATTTAAAAGGGACCTTGGGGCAACTTTTTTACATAGAGAGAGGTGCATGTATGGAATGAGCTGCCAGAGGAATTGGTGGAGACTAGTACAATTACAACATTTAAAAGGCATTTGGATGGGTACATGAATAGGAAGGGATTAGAGGAATATGAAGCAAATACTGGTAAAAGGGACTAGATTAATTTAGGATATCTGGTCAGCATGGATGAGTTGGACCAAATAATCTATTTCCATGCTGTACAACTCTATGACTGTATAATATGTGGAAACTCTTTGGATAAAAAATAGTAGCAGGTAATAAAGTAGTTGTCCATCATACTTGGTATTTGGCAAAATTGTCCAGAATGCACGGATGATGCTTTGAAAATTTTGCCTGGTAAAGCGACAATTTTTAAATATTTCACTCAATGAAACCTTTAAACTATTGTTCCACAGCGTTGGCAATTATTGTTACAGTACCTCGGAGGTCATATTTTCCACAATCAAAATCTAACAACCTGTGTTTACAGATCACATTGCTTATACCTGGCTATATCACATCATACCGTACATCATCTGTGCTTCACTGCAGTGGCAATGACAGCTTTGTAACTTGGTGTAGACTTATTACACAAAATGTCAAGGAGTGAATGCCTCTTGCTATAGTTGTGAAACCTATTGTGCCATTATATGTTGCTCAAAATATCGTTTCAGGCAATGTTCCCAATAGTACTCTGAGCCTCGTAATATTTGCACAGTGCTGTTCTGTAGGTATGTCTAAGTGTGGCCATGAGGGTGCTATATTAGCTTAGTGGTTAGCACTGCTGCTTTACAGCACCAGGCACCTATGTTCAATTCCACCCTTGGGTGACTTTCTGGACTTTGCACATTCTTCCCATATCTGAGTGGATTTCCTCCACCTGCTCCGGTTTCCTCCCATAAATTACAAGTTAGATGGATTTGCCCTGCTAAATTGCCCACAGTGTCCATGAACGTGCAGGCTAACTGGATTAGCCATGGGAAATGCAGGATTACAGGAATAGGGAAGGATGGGAAGATCTTCGGAGGATGGGTGTGGACTAGATGGGCCAAATGGTCTGCTTCCATACTGTAGGGATTCTATGAAATCAATGTAATTGGAATAATGCAAATTGGAATAATGCAAAAGGATCGCCAGAATTACTGCTAAGAATTCTCACAGGACTATAATCCAGGTACCAGAGACTACGGATATCAAGATGGTTGCTCCTTTAAATAATATGTATTAATTTTCAATATGACATTTCTGTGGAATGAAATCACCTTTCCATTTATATAGTACTTTTTAAAAAAATGGTGTGTGATATAGAACCCAAATGACTGTACATTTTTCATTCTCACTAACACTCAACACTGGAGCCTCCCAAGATGCATACTCAGCCCTCTACTATTCTCACTATATACCCATGACTGCGTTGTCAAATATTAGACTAATGTCATTTACAAGTTTGCTGGTGACACCACCATAGTCGGTCGAATCTCAGATGGTGACGAAACAGACTACAGATGGGAGATGGAAGACCTGGAAAAATGGTGCACTGAGAACAACCTAGCTCTCAATGCCAGCAAAACCAAGAAACTCATTACTGACTTTCGGCGGGATGTTACTCATGCCCCCCTACACATTAACAGCACAGAAGTGGAATGAGTGGAGAATGTCAAGCTCCTGGGAGTGGTCATCAACAACAAGTTTTCTTGGACTCTTCATGTGGACGCACTGGTTACAAAGGCCCAACAACGGCTCTTCTTCCTCAAGCAGCTGAGAAACTTTGGCATGACAGCGAATATCCTTGCCAACTTTTATAGGTGCGCCATTGAGAGCGTTCTGTCTGGATGTATCACCACCTGGCATGCAACTGTACCATTCAAGATCGGAGACAGTTACAGAGAGTGGCGAACTCGGCCCGGACAATCACAAAGACCACCCTCCCATCTATAGAGTCCATCTACCATACCCGCTTGTCAAGGAAAGGCCACCAGCAATCTCAATGATCCATCCCACCCTGGCAATGCTTTTCTACAACCTCTACCATCGGGCAGAACGTACAGAAGCCTGAACACACGCACCAGCCGGTTTCGTAACAGTTTGCACCCTACTGTTGTTTGAATACCAAATGGACTCTCAAACTCTTAGCATTCGCCTGTACCTGTGTTTTGGTTTTTGCCACTGTTTACCTATTACTTACTTATCTATGCTATTTAACTATGTGATCTGCCTGTATTGCTACAAGACAAAGCTTTTCACTGTGTCTTGGTACACGTGACAATAAATTCAATTCAATTCAATATTCCATCTAAAATTCTTTCAATGTCAGCAAGTTATAAAGCTCAGTCAGTGCCACCATAATGAAGCAGAATGTTGAAGGAAGGTTTAGAACATAGAACATAGAACAATACAGCACAGAACAGGCCCTTCGGCCCACGACGTTGTGCTGAACATTTGTCCTAGCTTAAGCACCCATCCATGTACCTATCCAATTACCGCTTAAAGGTCGCCAATGATTCTGACTCTGCCACTCCCACAGGCAGCGGATTCCATGCCCCCGCCACTCTCTGGGTAAAGAACCTACCCCTGACATCTCCCCCTATACCTTCCACCCTTCACCTTAAATTTATGTCCCCTTGTAACACTCTGTT
>NC_057710.1:149616348-149683568 GCF_004010195.1 Chiloscyllium plagiosum | reverse complement strand
GCACCTTCTCCAAAGCTTCCACATCTTTCCTAAAGTGAGGTGACCAGAACTGCACACAGTACTCCAACTGTGGCCTAACCAAAGTCCTGTACAGTTGCAACATCACTTCACGACTCTTGAATTCAATCCCTTTGCTAATGAACGCTAATACACCATAGGCCTTGTTACAAGCTCTATCACCTGAGTGGCAACTTTCAAAGATCTATGAACATAGACCCCAAGATCCTTATGCTCCTCCACCTTACTAAGAACCCTACCATTAACCCTGTATTCCGCATTCTTATTTGTCCTTCCAAAATGGACAACCTCACACT
This sequence comes from Chiloscyllium plagiosum, assembly GCF_004010195.1. Classification (NCBI taxonomy): domain Eukaryota; kingdom Metazoa; phylum Chordata; class Chondrichthyes; order Orectolobiformes; family Hemiscylliidae; genus Chiloscyllium; species Chiloscyllium plagiosum. The sequence continues at coordinate 149,683,254 of NC_057710.1, read as the reverse complement.
TGACAGGGTTGAACTCCATCTGCCGCTCCTCAGCCCAGCTCTGCATCATATCTAAGTCCCTTTGCAGCCGACAACAGCCCTCCTCACTAGCCACAACTCCACCAATCTTTGTATCATCTGCAAATTTACTGACCCACCCTTCGACTCCCTCTTCCAAGTCATTAATTCCAAGTCACAGGTTTCCTGTGTCACAGCCAGGTAAGAAGTGAAATGGCATGTAAGCATAGGCTATTGAATTTTGATTGTAGCAAACATAGCCTCATATTGCAGCAATAATTTACAACACTAGCAAAATGTACTTTTGTAAACTGATTGCTTAAAAAGAGGCAAAAGTGTAAAAGGGACATAAAGAAAATGTCAGATATCCAGTACACATCTCAAGAAATCTCCCACCTTTCTTGCTCCTGTGCTCTCCTGAAATGGCCTCAATACAGCTGTGATATTCTCCCTGATCAGTAACATAACTCCTCCACCTCTTTTAAATCCCTCTCTATCAGGCATAAAACATCTAAAATCCAGAACATTAAGCTGCCAGTCTTGTCCCTCTCTCAACCAAGTCTCTGTAATAGCTACAACATAATAGCTAATCCAAGTAAAAAGTTTATCTGTTTTACCTGTCACACTGTTTGCATTTAAACAAATACACCTCAGACCGCCAGTCCTGCTATGTTCAGTAACCTCTCCCTAGGGTCTGTTCTTCCTCTTACTCCAACTGGCCGGAGTCTCTGACTTCATCTTGGTCATTTTACTTACTGACTTACTGCTCTGGTTTGCACTTTCCTACCACACTAATTTAAAGCATCCCGAGGGGAACGAGTAAACCTCCTTGCTGTGATAGTGGGAGACAGTAAGGTCTGCCGATACTGGAGATCAGAGTTGAAAGTGTGTTGCTGAAAAAGCACAGCAGGTCAGGAAATATCCAAGGAGCAGGAAAATCTACATTTCGGGCCAGAGTCCTTCATCAGGAATGAGGCTGGGAGCCTCAGGGGTGGACAGATAAATGGGAGGGGGTGGGGCTGGGGAGAAGGTAGCTGACAGTGCAATAGGTGGATGGAGGTGGGGATAAAGATGATAGGTCGGAGAGGAGGGTGGAGCGGATAGATGGGAATGAGGATTGGCAGGTGGGACAGGTCATTAGGGCGGTGCAGAGCTGGCAGGTTGTAACTGGGGTAAGGTGGGGGGAGGGGAAAAGAGGAAACTGGTGCTGTCCACATTGATGCCCTGGGGTTGAAGGGTCCTGAGGCGGAAGATAAAGCATTTTGCCTCCAGGCATCGGGGGGGGGGGTGAGGGAGTAACGATGGAGGAGGCTCAGGACCTGCATGTCCTTGGGAGAGTGGGAGGGAGAGTTGAAATGTTCGGCCATGGGGCGGTAGGGTTGATTGGTGTGGGTGTCCTTAGGAGAAGGCATCCAGTCTCTCCAATGTAGCGGAGACCACATCAGGAGCAACGGATACAACAAATGACATGTGTGTAAGTGCAGGTGAAACTTCGATAGATGAGGAAGGCTCCTTTGGGGCCTTGGACGGAGGTAAAGGGTGAGGGGAAGGAGATGTGGGTGCATATTTTGCAATTCCTGTGGTGGCAGGGGAAGGTGCCAGGAGGGAAGGGTGGCTTGTTAGATGGCATGGACCTGATCAGGTAGTCGCGGACAAAACGTTATTTGCGAAAAGCACAAATGAGTGGGGAGTGAAATATATCCCTGGTGTTGGGATCCATAGAGTCATAGAGATGTACAGCACGGAACAGACCGTTCGGTCCAACCTGTCCATGCCAACCAGACATCCCAATCCAATTCTAGTCTGACCTGTCAGCAGCCGGCCCATATCCCTCCAAACTCTTCCTATTCATATACCCATCCAAATGCCTTTTAAATGTTGCAACTGTACCAGTCTCCACCACTGCCTCCAACAGCTCATTCCATACATGTATCACCCTCTGCGTGAAAACGTTGCCCCTTAGATCTCTTTTATATCTTTCCCCTCTCAACCTAAACCTATGCCCTCTAGTTCTGGACTCCCCACCCCAGGGAAAAGACTTCAGCTATTTACCCTATCCAAGCCCCTCATAATTTTGTAAACCTCTATGAGGTCACCCCTCAGCCTCCAATGCTCCAGGGAAAACAGCCCCAATCTATTCATCCGCTCCCTATAGCTCAAATCCTCCAACCTGGGCAACATCCTTGTAAATCTTTTCTGAACCCTTTCAAGTTTCACAACCTTTCCGATAGGAAAGAGACAGGAATTGCATGCAATATTCCAATGGTGGCGTAACCAATGTCCTGTACAGCCGCAACATGACCTCCCAATTCCGGTATTCAATACTCTGACCAATAAAGGAAAGCATACCAAACGCCTTCTTCATTATCCTATCTACCTGCGACTCCACTTTCAAAGAGCTATGAACCTGAACTCCAAGGTCTCTTTGTTCAGCAACACTCCCCAGGTCCTTACCACTAAGTGTATAAGTTCTGCTAAGATATGCTTTTCCAAAATGCACCACCTCACATTTATCTGAATTAAACTCCATCTGCTACTTCTCAGCCCATTGGCCCATTTGATCAAGATTCTGTTGTAATCGGAGGTAACCTTCTTCGCTGTCTACTAGACCTCCAATTTTGACGTCAGCTGCAAACTTACTAACTATACTTCTCATGCTCACATCCAAATAATTTACATAAATAGTCACAGGTGAGGTGGCAGAAGACTGGAAGCTGGCTAACATGGTGCCACTGTTTAAGAAGGGTGATAAGGACAAGCCAGGGAACTATAGATCAGGTGAGCCTGATGTCGGTGGTGAGCAAGTTGTTGGAGGGAATCCAGAGGGACAGAGCGTACATGTATTTGGAAAGGCAAAGACTGATTAGGGATAGTCAACATGGCTTTGTGCATGCGAAATCATGTCTCACAAACTTGATTGAATTTTTTGAAGAAGTAACAGGGGACTGATGAGGGCAGAGAGGTAGATGTGATCTATATGGACTTCAGTTAAGGCGTTCGACAAGGTCCCCCATGGGAGACTGGTTAGCAAGGTCAGATCAAGTCACAGACCCTTCGGTCCAACCATCCATGCCGACCAGATATCCCAACCCAATCTAGCCCCACCTGCCAGCACCCGGCCCATATCCCTCCAAACCCTTCCTATTCATATACCCATCTAAATGCCTCTTAAAAGTTACAATTGTACCAGCCTGCACCACTTCCTCTGGCAGGAATTGGAGGTGTAGTGGACAGCCAAGAACGTTACCTCAGATTACAACAGGATCTTGACCAGATGGGCCAATGGGCTGAGAAGTGGCAGATGGTGCATTTTGGGAAAGGAAATCTTAGCAGGACTTATACACTTAATGGTAAGATACAACAGGATCTTGACCAGATGGGCCAATGGGCTGAGAAGTGGCAGATGGTGTTTAATTCAGATAAATGCGAGGTGGTGCATTTTGGGAAAGGAAATCTTAGCAGGACTTATACACTTAATGGTAAGATCCTAGGGAGTGTTGCTGAACAAAAAGACCTTGGAGTGCAAGTTCATAGCTCCTTGAAAGTGGAGTCACAGGGAGATAGAATAGTGAAGAAGGCACTATTATTGGTCAGAGTATTGAGTAGAGGAGTTGGGAGGGCATGTTGCGGCTGTACAGGACATTGGTTAGGCCACTGTTGGAATATTGTGTGCAATTCTGGTCTCCTTCCTATCGGAAAGACGTTCAGAAAAGATTTACAAGGATGTTGCCAGGGTTGGAGGATTTGAGCTATAGGGAGAAGCTGAATAGGCTGGGGCTGTTTTCCCTGGAGCGTCAGAGGCTGAGGGGTGACCTTATAGAGGTTTACAAAATTATGAGGGGCTTGGATAGGATAAATAGACAAAGTCTTTTCTCTGGGGTCGGGAAATCCAGAACTAGAGGGCATAGGTTTAGGGTGAGAGGGGAAAGATATAAAAGAGACCTAAGGGGCAACTTTTTCACACAGAGGGTGGTACATGTATAGAATGAGCTGAGAGAGGCAGTGGGGGAGGCTGGTACAATTGCAACATTTAAAAGGCATTTGGATGGGTATATGAATAGGAAGGGTTTGGAGGGATATGGGCTGGTTGCTGCCGATTGGGTTGAGATATCCAGTCGGCATGGACTGGTTGGACCAAAGGGTCTGTTTCCCTGCTGTACATCTCTATGACTCTAAATGATGAAAAGTAGTGGACCGAGCACTGATTCTTGTGGCACTCCACTGGTCACAGGCTTCCAGTCTGAAAAACAACCCACCAACACCCTCTGTCTTCTACCTTTGAGCCAGTCTTGTATCCAAATGGCTAGTTCTCCCTGTATTCTGTGAGATCTAACCTAACTAACCAGTCTCCCATGGGGAACCTTGTCGAACACCTTACTGAAGTCCATATAGATCACATCTACCGCTCTGCCCTCAACAATCCTCTTTGTTACTACTTCAAAAAACTCAATCAAGTTTGATCCATTTGAAGGTGGCAGAAATGTCGGTGGATGATGCAATTTATGCGGAGGTTGGTTGGGTGGAAGTTGAGGACCAGGGGGTTTCTGTCCTTGTTGCAGTTGGAGGGGTGGGGTTCAAGGGCAGAGGTGCAGGATGTGGATGAAATGCATCTTGGGAGGGGAAATTTCAGTGTTAAAAGGAGGCGGCCATCTGGTGAGTTCCGAGGTGGAACTGGTCCCCCTGAGAGCAGATGCATGGAGGTGGATGAATTGGGAATACACGATAGCATTTTTGCAGGAGGTAGAGTGGGAGGAGGTATAATCCAGGTAGCTGTGGGAGTCGGTGGGTTTGAAAGAAATGTCAGTGTTGAGTCAGTCCTCGTGGAAGGAGAGGTCGAGGAAGGGGAGGGGAGTGTCAGAGATGGTCCAGGTGAATTTAAGGTCAGGGTGTAATGTGTTGGTGAAAGCATGAGGTGGCGCCGATGCAGTCATCAATGTAGCAGAGGTAGAGGTGGGAAGTGGTGTCAGTGTAACTCTGGAATGTGATATTGGGGCCCCTCAATTCAGGTGCAACCCGCCCTCTTGCACAGGTTCCACCTACCCTGGAAGACATCCCAATGATCCATGTCTCCTTCCTACACCAGTACTTTAGCCTTGTATTTAACTTTAGTATCTTCCTATTCCAAGCCTCACTGGCACATGGCACAGGATGTGATCATGAGATTACAACCCTGGAGGTTCTGCTTTTCAACTTCCTACCTAATTCCCTTTGCAGGACCTCATCTCTCTTTCTGCCTATGTTGTTAGCACTAACATAGACCACAACCTCCAGGTACTCACCCTCCCCTTTCAGAATATCATGTGCCTGCTCAGACACATCTTTGATCCTAGCACCAGGGAGGCAACACACCATGTGAAGTCTTGCTTGCAGTCACAGAAATGCCTAGCTGGGCTCCTGAGTACAGAGTACCCTATCACTCCCTCTCTTCTACATTTCAACCCTCTCTGCTGTACAACAGTGCCTGTCATGGTGCCAATGATCTATCTGCTGCATTCCCCTGAAAAGCTATTCTCCCCAACAGTATCCAAAATAGTATTACAGTTTGAGAGGGAAATGGCCACTGTGGCCTCTTGCACTACCTTTCAATGCTAACTCATTTTCCTGATGGTCACCCAACTCTTCTCTGTCTGAATATCCCTTACTGGTGGTGTGACCAGCTCGCTAAATGACATTCTCAGCCTCATGGATGCTTCATAGTGAGTCCATCCACAGGTCCAGCCACCCCAACACTGGAACTGTCCCTGGTTTCCGACATTACAGGAGGAGCATTCCATGGATCCAAATTCTCCTGCCATTGTGAATCTTATTAAGTAAATCACCCTACTCCAGAAAATGATTGCATAGTCTAATCCACTAGTCACCAAACTCAGGTCTGTTAGTACTGCTCTCTATTCCTAGCAGACTGCAACTACAAAATGTAAATACTGTATCTCTCTCCAGATAATGGTCACTCAGTCTGTAAGTCTGATTCCTGAGTAACTAAGCCTATGTCACTTTCTGCATCATCACGTCACCTCTAAAGCTCCACCCCTATATTTAACTCTATGTTCACACTGATTAACTCTGCTCCTCAGATATTTATCCCACTGCCTCAGGTTCTCTCTCTTTTGCTGTTGATGTCACAGCTTGGACTGACCTCCAAATGTTACCATGGTTACTTGTTGTTGATTTATTATTCTTTTTGGGAACAATGGATCGCTTGAATCAATGTTAATTTCATAGTCTGCGAGTTGGTGTCATCACATCTTCCTCATCAGTCTACAGTGAAGAAGCAGCTTCTCTTGTGGCACTTACATGTCTGTGGTTGGGATAACAGCTTATTTTTCATGTTCATCATGCTTCACACATGTTCCGGGTTGCTACGTGGGTTGACTCTTGCTGAGGGTGTTGAATGCTTGCACTGTGATCCACTTTCCAATATTCAGCTGTGGCAATGATTTGGCTTTTTTTTAAAATCAAAGTATGATTTAGGTTTCTGTCATTTCACTTAGATTTTGTCACTCCCATTACTACTTCTGGCTTCAGAAGTTGTTTTGTTCCTAGAAGTCTTGTTGATTTCTAATGGGTCTGACATGACACCTGAATTAGCCTTAATTAGCCTTAATAAAAGTTAGACCAAAAGTAAAGTAAAACTCAGTGGAGTATTGTGACATTACCACATGATACTCAGCCTGAAGGGATGTGCGTTCTTTATATACTTCTGAAGACTTAGAGATTGCATAAAGGAGTCTAATTGAGATAGACGTTGTGCTAACCATGCCAATTTCTCTTTCCTAAGTGTATTCTTATGTGCTGCATAAGAAATTATTTCACCCCTGATGAATGGCTTCAGGGTTTCCTACAGCAAGGAAGCTGTAATGTCTGGGGTTTTGTTAATTTTTTTATTAAAATCTATCCGCTAAGAGACAAAATTAACAAAATATTCCTCTAAGAGTAAGCGTGTATAGAGACGCCAAAGTGGGTGTGTATTAAGAAACTTCTGAAAGCGAACATTAAAGAGATAGATGCATGGTCTGATTAAACAATTGAATCAGTTTTGCAACCAGAAATGGATGTGAGCAGTCTATCATCCACCAAAAATAAATCAATACGTGTAAAAGTGTGGTGAACATGCCAAAAAAATTTCCCTTTTAGACGGATGAAAGAACCGCCAGGGATCAACAATATTAAACTCCTCCATAAAAGTCTTAATTATTTTAGCAGATTTGTACTGGGTACTTGGAACAGAGGAACTACGGTCTAAGTGAGGATTCAACCAACAGTTAAAATCTCCACCCAAGATTAACTGGTGTGAAGATAAATTCAGTTTCATTGAAAGGAATCGTCTGAAAAAGCCTCATCGCCCCAGTTGGGAGTATAAACATTAGCCAAGATTATATCAATGTCAAAAATCTGTCCAGTAATAATAACAAATCTGCCAGTATAGACAGAGATAGTTTAAGCATGGACGAAAGAAACAGATGTACATAAAAGAATAGCAACTGTTCTAGATCTGCTCGAAAAGGAGGAAAAATACACTTTCCAATCCAACCTTGTTTCAACTTAGGACTATCTATATTTTTCAAGTGGGTTTCTTGTAAATAAATTATATGGGCATTAAGATAGCGTATGTAAAACCTTACTGTATTTACTTGGGTTGTTCAGGCCTTTACAATCAGACTGGCAAATTTAAAATCCTACCAAAGGTGGTGAAGCATTGAATTGTGTCAAATGTAATAATCACACATAAAATCCCAAATAATAGATAAACAAATGTAAACCTTGTAAAAGTGAGGTATGTGCCACACCGCCCTCCCTATCCCCATCAGAACAAAACAAACTCCACCACCTGCCATAGCAGTATCCCCCCCAAATGGAATACCTGCCCACCAACCCCTCCTCTCCCAGCAGAAGCACCCTCTAAATTGGGTGCATGCTCTCTTCGCCCATAGTAAAAAAATTACTGTCATGTTTTGTGGCTCAAGCAAACTACACGGCAACCTCGGGGAATGTAAAAATTAACTGTAAAAAAACTACGAAGCAAAAATGAGTAAAAGTATAAATGTAATAAAAATATGCACTATATATAGTTAAACAATTAAACTCGACATTCTTTGGTACCAGTAGAGCAACCTTGCGACAAAATAAAGTCTTGAGTAAGAAAACATGCACTTTTTGGTGAATGAAGTCAAATGTACAAAGAATACCAGATCCAAGTCTGTAAACATGGCATACCGTCGATCCTCATCTCCAAAGTGGGAAATGTAGTCTTTGTCCGTGGTAGCATAAAACTAATGTCCAATCGGCCTAGTTAGGCCCAACCATCGATCCGGCTCTGGAACTACAATAGGTCATCAAACCTATGAGTTAGGTTCCTCAGCAAGATAATATGTAATATCACTGGATAACGAAGGTCAAATTTAACATTAGGACATGAGTTTAGCTCCTTCTTTATATTGGCAAAAGCCACATGCTGCTTAGTCACAGTCAGGGTAAAATCTGTAAAAATGTATACTCTTTTTCCATTATATTCAAGAGAAGAAGCATCTCCAGCACAGCACAGAATGTGATTTCTCATTTGAAACTGGTTCACCCTGACGACCATCAGGCAAAAAAATTTGCCTTCTTTCAGTTTAGTACGCAGTGTGCGATGAGCCCTATCCAACATGGGTTTAGCCTCAAGTCTGAGCAAGTCCTGTAAAAGTTGTCCCATAAAGTTCCCTCCAATCCCACAACTCGAATATTATTCCATCTGCAGTGGGCTTCCAAGTCTTCACATTTCTTAGTCAGAGACTCAACTGTAGCAGATAACACAGTAACATTAGATTGGAGGCTAGTTATCTGGTTATTGTGCTTGTTAGCTGAACATTTGCCCTGCATTGTGAAGCAACATTTTCCTCCAATGGCTTCAGAGCAGGTGTTACCTCCTTTTTCACCATCTCTGAAATTATAGATTCAAACTTGGTAATGATTTTGGCCCACATATCGTCCATTAATGCTATATGGTGTGGCTTCATTAGTATCTGGCTTCTCCAGAGACTCAGGCTCAGGCGAATGGTGCAGCCTAGCACGACTGGACTTGGCTGACTCAATTTTCATTCGAAAAGTCACCATTTGAAAGGATACAGGTAAATGGGTTGTGTTTAGAAATAAATAGCCAACTGAGTGTAGAGGGCATGTAACGACCAAATTTAAGAAACAAAACATAAATTTACTACCTTCTTGAGGAGCAACCCCAAACAATGTCCTACATTGACCATGCCGTTGGTCACAAGGTCTTGGTGGAAATCCCATCTCCTGCAATTTCCAGTTTCTGAGTGGAGCCTGGAGGAGCTTCTTCCTCTCCCAGAGATGTCCGCTGACCTGCCGGGAGATTGTTTTTTTCCTGCCGTTTTTCCTCGGTCTCTCCAGGTCTTCACTTAGTATCTCCAACCCCACCATCCTTGGCACCGTGAGGTGGATAAAGCGAGTGGAAGAGGCAGGTTGAGAGGGCTGGAACCATGAGTCTTTTATTTCTGTGTTCCTGTGATACACTTCACAACACGACAATTATTGCTATGATATCTCAGAGGTTATGCTTTCTGCAATCAAAGTCCAATGGCCTTTGCAAGAGACCTTTCCTTAACAGCTGCTTCTTTGTAATGGCAATGACTAACTTTATAACCTTCTGAAAGCTTACTGACACAAAACTCCAGAAGTTGAATTACTCTTTCTATAAGTTGTGAAATCTATTGTGTCGATAAGCTTTGTTCAAAGTTAATTAGTTTTGCTAGGAGAAAATGAGGATTGCAGATCAGAGTTGAGAGTGTAGTGCTAGAAAAGCACAGTAGGTCAGGCAGCATCCAAGGAGCAAGAAAATCGACGTTTTGGGCATAAGCCTTCCTGATGAAGAGCTTGTGCCTGAAATGTCGATTCTCCTGCTTCCTCGGATGCTGCTTGACCTGCTGTGCTTTCCCCCCTTAATTAGTTTTGCTACCTTTCTATTCCGCCACAGCTCTGAAAATATATTCTGTTTTAAAAATCGCAATTAAATTGCTTTCCACTGGACTCCCATGCAGTACATTCCAGACCCAACCTACTTGCTGCATTTAAAAAATGCTTTTCCTCATTTTTATGTCTGGTTCTTTTGCCAATTACCACAAATTGGAGTCCTCTGGACCTTGACACTACTGGTATAAGATGTTTCTTTCCCTAACTCTGACCAGAATATGATTTTGAACATGTCAAATTAACTGCCTCTCAACCTCTCTTCTCTAAGGAGAACAGCCTCAGATTCTTTTAACCAAACACAGAATGCTGGAGATACTCAGCAGGGCTAGCAGCATCTGTGGCGAAAGAAACAATGTTATCATTGAGAGTCCAGTATGATTCTTCATTAGCACTAAAATATACTTTAGACAGAGGCAGTTAATTCGAGTTCAGGATGTGCATGTTCCTGTGAAAATTTGCACAATCCAGGCATCTTGGAAGACAAGAGATATTGAGAGGTAAAAACAATGACTGCAGATGCTGGAAACCAGATTCTGGATTAGTGGTGCTGGAGGAGCACAGCAGTTCAGGCAGCATCCGAGGAGCAGTAAAATCGACATTTCGGGCAAAAGTCCTTCATCAGGAATAAAGGCAGAGCACCACCAGACACCTGGAGGAAGAACGCCTCATCTTCACCACCAGACGCCTGGAGGAAGAATGCCTCATCTTCCGCCTCGGAACACTTCAACCCCAGGGCATCAATGTGGACTTCAACAGTTTCCTTATTTCCCCTTCCCCCAACTCACCCTAGTTCCAAACTTCCAGCTCAGCACTGTCCCCATGACTTGTATTTTACTGCTCCTCGGATGCTGCCTGCACTGCTGTGCTCTTCCAGCACCACTAATCCAGAAAGAGATATTGAGAGCATAGTCAGAAAGAAAAATGAGGCATTTGTAAGGTTTAGGAAACTGAAGACAGACAGAATCCTTGAAGAATACAAAGATAGCAGGAAAGAACTCAAATAAGGACTTAGGAGGGTAAATGGGGCCATGAAATATCTTTGGCAAACAGGATTAAGGAAAATCCAAGGAGCAAGAGGGTAGCTAGGGAAAGGGAGGTCCACTCAAGGACAAATGAGGGAATCTGTGTGTGGAGCCAGAGGAAGTAAGTGAGGTCCTCAACAAATACTTTGCATCGGTATTCACAAAAGAGAAAGATATGGTGGATGGTGAATCTTGGGAGAGGCATGTTAATATTCTAGGGTATATCAATATAAAAAAGGTGTTGGGTGTTTTTGAAAAACTTTAAGCTAGACAAGCCCCAGGATCTAGACCAGATTGCTGATGGAGGCAGGTGAGGAAATTGTCGGAGCCTTAAATGAAATCTTTGTACCCTCTTTAGTCGCAGAAGAAGTCCCAGAAGACTGGAGAATAGTCAATGTTGTTCCTTTGTTCAACAAGGGCAACATGGATAATTCGGGAAATTATAGGCCAGTGAGCCTTATGCCAGTGGTAGGGAAATTATTGGAGAAGATTCTTATGGATGAGATTTACTCACATTTGGCAAAATAGACATATTAATGATAGGAAGCATGACTTTGTGCAGGGGAAGTCATGTCTCACAAACTTGATTGAGTTTTTTGAGTAAGTGACAAAGATGATTGATGAGTACAGAAGTTGGGACATCATGCTACAGCTATACAAGGCTCCTGTAAGGCCAAATTTCAAGCACTGTGTACAATTCTGTGGTTGCTGTACTAAATGAAGGACGTTATTAAACTGGAAATGGTTCAAAAACATTTAGAAGGATGTTACTGAGACTGGAAGGTTTGACTTATAAGGAGAGACTTTATAATCTGGGACTTTTTTCCCTGGAATCTAGCAGGGTGTGGGGTGACCTTTGAGGTTTATAAAATCATGAGGGGCATAGATAAGGTGAATAGCCAGGGTAGGGGAGTCCAAAACTAGAAGGCATAAGTTTAAGGTGAGAGGGGAAAGATTTAAAAGGGACCTGAGGGGCAACTTTTTCACATAGAGTGTGATATATAAATGGAATGAGCTGCCAGAGAAACTGGTTGAGGCGGATACAATTATAACATTTAAAAGACATTTGGACAGGTACGTACTTGGGAAAGGCCAAATGCAGGCAAATGGGACTGGTTCAGTTTGGATGGGTGGGCTGAAGGGCCGGTTTCCGTGCTGTATGACTGTATGAGTGCAGGGTGGTAGATGCTGTCTATATGGACTTTAAGCAAGGCTTTTGACAGGGTCCCTCATGGCAGAGTGATACAAAAGGTTAAGCCACATGGGCTCCTTGGTGAATTGGTAAGATGGAACAGAACTAGCTTAGTCATAGAAGACTGACAGTAGCGGTAGAAGGGTGTATTTCAGAATTGACATCTACGACCAGCGGTGTTCACAGGGATCAGTACTGGGACCCTCTTAAACAATTTGGAGGAGAATATAAGTGGCCTTATTAGTAAGTTTGTGGAGAATTACCAGAGCATATAGGTAGGCTAGAGACTTGGGCAGAGAAATGACAGATGTAGTTTAATCCAGTCAAATGTGAGATGATGCATTTTGGAAGATCTAATTCAGGAGGGAAGTATATTGTAAACAGCAGAATCCGTAATAGCGTCAACATACAGATGGGTCTCGGTGTACAGGTCCACAGTTCCTTGCAAGTGGCAGCATAAGTGGATAAGGTGATTAATAAGTCATATAGTATGCTTGTTTTCAGGACATAGAGTATAAAGATTGACAAATCATGTTGCAGCTGTACAGAACTTCAGTTAGGCTACATTTAGAACATTATGTCCAGCTCTGGTCACCACCTTACCAGAAGAATTTGGAGGCTTTGGAGAGGGTACAAAAATGGTTTACTAGGAGGGTATTAGTAATGAGAAATGATTGTACGAACTTGATTTATCTTCACTTGAATGCTGAAGGAAGAGGGATGACCTGATAGAAGTTTACAAAATTGAATGGAATTGAATTGAATTGAATTAGATTTATCATCTCATGTTGTCACATGAGTAGAGTGAAAACGTTACAAGACACCACTTATGGTGCCATCTAAGGTACAAAGGTACCTATATACAGAATTTTAGTACAAAACAGAAAAATAAAGTTTAAAAAGTTAAACATAACAGTCCTTCTTAGTAAAAGATAGAAGAACAAAGAAACATAGTTAACAGTTTAACAGTTCTTTAGAGACCACAATTTCCCTTCCCACGTGGTTAAAGATGCCCTCCAACGCATCTCGTCCACATCCCGCACCTCCGCCCTCAGACCCCACCCCTCCAATCGTAACGAGGACAGAACGTCCCTGGTGCTCACCTTCCACCCTACCAACCTTCGCATAAACCAAATCATCCGCCGACATTTCCACCAGCTCCAAACAGACCCCACCACCAGGGATATATTTCCCTCCCCACCCCTCTCCGCCTCCAAACAGACCCCACCACCAGGGATATATTTCCCTCCCCACCCCTCTCCGCCTCCAAACAGACCCCACCACCAGGGATATATTTCCCTCCCCACCCCTCTCCGCCTCCAAACAGACCCCACCACCAGGGATATATTTCCCTCCCCACCCCTCTCCGCCTCCAAACAGACCCCACCACCAGGGATATATTTCCCTCCCCACCCCTCTCCGCCTCCAAACAGACCCCACCACCAGGGATATATTTCCCTCCCCACCCCTCTCCGCCTTCCGCAAAGACCGTTCCCCCCGTGACTACCTGGTCAGGTCCACGCCCCCCTACGACCCACCCCCCCATCCTGGCACTTTCCCCTGCCACCGCAGGAACTGTAAAACCAGCGCCCACACCTCCTCCCTCACCTCCATCCAAGGACCTAAAGGAGCCTTCCACATCCATCAAAATTTTACCTATGCTACTTTCTCCCCACCCCCACCCTCCTCTAGCTTATCTCTCCACGCTTCAGGCTCACTGCCTTTATTCCTGATGAAGGGCTTTTGCCCGAAAAGTCGATTTCGAAGCTCCTTGGATGCTGCCTGAACTGCTGTGCTCTTCCAGCACCACTAATCCAGAGACAGTCCATTAATGCCAAGCCATGCTAGGCTCGCAATCCTCACAAGGGCTTGATATCCCCCTTGCTCTCATCTCAGGCTGCCTACTATTGCTGCTTTGCAGCTTGTTCTTGCACCCACTCTTACTGCCAGCTGCCCACAGCTGCCTGCTCCCTCTCTCGCCACTGGCCTCCCGGGGCTGCCTGCTCCCATTCTTGCTGCCAGCCATCTGGGGCTGCCTGCTCCCACTCTCATTGCCTGTTGCCTGGAGCTGTCTGCTCCCATTCTTGCTGCCAACTGCCCAGGACAGCCTGCTTCCACTCTCATCGCTGGCCTCCCGGGGCTGCCTGCTCCCAGTCTCTGCCGGCTTCCTGCTCTCACTCTCACCACTGGCCACCCAGGGCTACCTCCAACTTGGGAGCAGCTGCCTGCTGTCACCACAGGATGCTTCAGGCTGCATGTTCCTGCTCTCACCGTCACTTGGGGGGACTGCCATTGATGCCAGGGACCTCTCTCAGCATCATATTGGGCTCGCCTCCCTGAACTAGCTTAATTTCCTTCGCAACCATCTTTTCCAAGCTCCTCACAAACTTGCACTCACGTAAGATAAGTAAATTAAAATAATGAAAGGCATGGATAGAATTGGCAGTCAGAGTCTTTTTCCCAAAGTAGGAATGTCAATTACTAGGAGACACTGGTTGACGGTTGAAGAGGGGGCACGTTTAAAGGACGTGAGATGCACGCTTTTTACATAGAGTGTGGATAAGTGCTTGCAATGTGCTGTCAGAAGAAGTGGCGGAGGGGGATACAATAATAATGTTTAAGAAGCATCTTGAAAGATATCTAAATAGGCAATTAATAGATGGACATGGTCATGTAGAGAAAAAGTATTTTTTTAGTTTCGAAAGACATCATGGATTGGTGCAGTCTTTGTGGACCAAAGGGTCTGTTCCTGTTCTTTGCATTCTTTGTTTGTGGTTTTGAGGCCTTGGACAGTGAGGTGAGTGGGCATGTGTTACATCTTCTGCGATTATTTGGGAAGGTACTAGCGGAGAATGAGGAAGTGTTTGAAGTGATGAAGAAGTCGATCATGATATCACACAGGGTATGGTTCATGCAGGATGCTGTCAGTGGAAGGGAAGGGAAAACACATTTGGTGTTGGAAATGAGAAGGATGAATCCATTGAATGCCAAGTCTAATGGGTTGGAAAGTAAGGACAAGAGGAATCCTATCAATGTCGGGAAAGGAGAGGAAGGGGTAAGGGCAAAAGTGTGGGCAATGGGTCAGACACAGATGAAAGCTCTGTCAACCCTAATGGGGAGGTATCCTCGGTTGGGGAAAAGGTTGTGTCGGAAGCAGCTGGCTGGAAAGTGACATTTTCAAATCAGATCCAATGAGACAGAGGAACTGAAAGAAAGGAGTGGAATCCTTGTAGGAAGCAGTGTGTTAGGTGGTGTTGTCGAGGTAACCATGGGAGCTTGTTATGGATATTAATGCACAGTATATTCCCAGAAATGGAAACAGTGACATCAAGAAAGGGAATGGAAGAGTCAGAGATGGACTAGGAGAAAAATAGAAATTGAATCAAAACTGATTAAATTTTTCCAATTGCAGATGACAGCAAAAAGCAGCACTAAAAATATCATTGTATCAGAAAAAAGTTTATGGTAGGGCCTGAGTAAAACTGGAACAAGGAATGTTCCACATACCCCACAAAGATACAGACGTAGCTGGGAACCATGTGGGTAGCCACGGCCACACCTTTGACTTGGAGAAGGTGAGAGGAATTAAAGGAGAGTTGTTCTGAGTGAGAATGAGCTCAGTCAGGCAAACGAGGCTGGTGGTGGACAGAGATAGTAAAGGCCACTTTTCAAGGAAGCAGACAGTCTTCAGACCATCCTGAGAGATGGATGTACAGGATTGCACCTCCCTGGTGCAGAGCCGATAGGACCAGAAAACTGGAAGAATCAAGAATGTAAATGGGAACAGACTGAACAAGGGGGAGAATAAAAGGTAGAAATAAGTTCAGTGGGACAGGTACAGGTTGAAATGGTGGGTCTGTCTCTTTGTGGATTTTAGGAAGGAGGTAGAAGTTGGCTCTACAGGATTGGGGTATTCTGTGATGGGAAGCTGCGGAAGGGAGATCTCCAGAGGAGATAAGGTTCATGAGAGTCCTGGAAACTTGAGTCTGATGTTCAATAGGAGGGTCATGATCCAGGGGAGGTAGGAGGAAATGTCTGAGAGTTCACACTTAGTCACTGGAAGGTAGAGTCAAGATTAAAGTGGTGCTGGAAATGCATAGCAGGTCAGGCAGCATCTGAGGAGCAGGAAAATTGATAGTTCGGGCAGGAGCTCTTCATCAGGAATGAGGCTGGAGGCCTCGGGGATGGAGAGATAAATGGGAGGGGGTGAGGCTGGGAAGAAGGTAGTTGAGAGTACAATAGGTGGATGGAGGAAGGGATAAAGATGATAGGTCAGAGAGGAGGGTGGACTGGATAGGTGGGAATGAAGATTGATAGGTGGGACAGTCATGAGGATGGTGCTGAGCTGGAAGTTTAGAACTGGCGTAAGATGGGGGGAGGGGAAATGAGGAAAATGGTGAAGTCCACATTGATACCCTGGGGTTAACGGATTCCAAGGCGGAAAATGAGGCGTTATTCGTTCAGGTGTCGGGTAATGAGGGAGTGGCAGTGGAGGAGACCCAGGATCTGCATGTCCTTGGCAGAATGGGAGGGGGAGTTGAAATGTTCAGCCACGGGGTGGTGGGGTTTATTGGTGCGGGTGTCCTCGAGATGTTCCCTGAAGCGCTCTACGAGAAGGCATCCAGTCTCCCCAATGTAAAGAAGACCACATCGGGAACAATGGATGCAATAAATGACATTTGTGGAAGTGCAGGAGAAGCTTTGATGGATATGGAACGCTCCTTTGGAGCCTTGGATAGAGATGAGGGGGGAGGTGTGGGTGCAGGTTTTGCAATTCCTGCGGGCAGGGGAAGATGCCAGGAGGGGAGGGTGGCTTGTTGGGGGCGCGTGGACCTGACCAGGTAGTCATGGAGGGAACGGTCTTTGCGGAAAGAAGATGGGGTGGGGAGCGAAACATATCCCTAGTGTTGGAGTCTGTTTGTAGGTGGCAGAAATGTCAGCAGATGATGCAGTTTATGCGGAGGTTGGTGGGGTGGAAGGTGAGGACCAGGGGTGGTTCTGTCCTTGTTGCAGTTGGTACAGGTGGAGGTCAGCAAGGTAGAGGTCAGCACACTGGTGAAGTCCACATTGATGCCCTAGGGTTGAAGGGTTACAAGGTGGAAGATGAGGCGTTCTTCCTCTAGGCGTCGGGTGGTGAGGAAGCGGCAGTGGAGGAGGCCAGGACCTGCATGTCCTCAGCAGAGTGGGAGGGGAGTTGAAATATTCGGTCACATGGTGGTGGGGTTGATTGGTGTGGGTGTCTACTTCAAGGTCGAGGTCAGCACACTAGAAGACAACCACATCACCCTTATCAGCAGATTTGATAACAAGGGCCACATGGAGTGGAATACAGCAAGTTCAGAGCGAGACAATGAGTGAGAGTTGCGGAGAAATTAAGATGGTCAATGTCACATCAACAGTTCTCAATGAAGAGATCAAGTGCAGGCAAAAGACCAGAAAGGGGAGTCCAGGTAGAGGGGGAGTATTGGAGATAGGTGAATAGGAAAGGACTCTTACCAAAGAAGTGGCATGAAATTGAAGGCAATGGAAAATGAGTTCAGCATCACATCAGGCCCAAGATCTGGGTGCGTAAAGAGATAAAGCCACGTTCTTTGCTGAGAGAAGATTGTTCAGCATCAGAGAGGAGTAGGTCAGATGGTATTGCAAGATGTGGGATTAGATGAAAGAACGCAGTGGGAGGGAATAGGAGGAGAAGAAGCCCCAGACAGGCATCAGTATCCTTGACTTTTGGAGCATGCATTCCATAACACTTGAAAGGAAGAGAAAAAGTTTCTTGTTAAAGTATCAAATGAGATAAAGAAGGAGGTAGAACTGGGGATCAAGACAGCTTTGAGATAGTGTGAGGTGGTGCCGCTGGAGAGAGGGGCTGAGAGTGTGCATGGGATGGTACATGGCACTGAATGTGGATCTCAGGATGCTGTAGGAGCAGCTGAACAAGGAGTACTGTATGTCTTGGAAAGACTTAGAGTCATAGAGATGTACAGCACGGAAACAGACCCTTTGGTCCAACTTGTCCATGCCGGCCAGATATCCTAACCTAACCTAGTCCCATTTGCCAACACTTGGCCCATATCCCTCTTAACCTTTCTATTCAGATACCCATCCATATGCTTTTAAATGCTGTAATTGTACCAGCCTCTGGCAGCTCATTCCAAACAGGCACCACACCTGCGTAAGAAAGTTGCCCCTTAGGTCCCTTCTATATCTTTCCCCTCTCATTCTAAACCTATGCCCTCTAGTTCTGGACTCCCCTACCCCAGGGAAAAGACCTTGTCTATTTATCCTATCCAAGCCCCTCAGTTTTATACACCTCTATAAGATTACCTCAGCCTCCAATGCTCCAGCGAAAAGAGCCCCAGCCTATTCAGTCTCTCCCTTTAGCTGAAATCCTCCAACCCTGGCAATATCCTTGTAAACCTTTCAAGTTTCACAACATCCTTCCGATAGGAAGACCAGAATTGCACGCAATATTCCAAAAGTGGCCTAACCAAAGTCCTGTACAGCTGCAACATGACCTCCCTATTCCTATACTCAATGCTCTGACCAATTAAGGAAAGACTATCAAATGCCTTCTTCACTATCCTGCGACTCTACTTTCAAGAAACTATGAATCTGCAGTCCAAGGTCTCTTTGTTCAGCAACACTTCCCAGGACCTTAACATTAAGTGTATAAGTCTTGCTCTGATTTGCTTTTCCAAAATGCAGCACCTCGCATTTATCTAAACTAAACACCATCGGTCACTCCTCAGCCCATTGGCCCATCTGATCAAGGTCCCATCTGAAAAACAACATTCCACCATCACCCTCTGTCTTCTACCTTCGAGTCTGGTTGAGTTCGAAATATGAAGGAAGGAACTACTGTTGGAATCTATGTGGGGTGAGGTGGAACTGGATTCAGTCACTGAGGAAAGTGAATTTTAGTAAACACTTTATCCAACACCGGGAGACTATAGAAAACAATGTAGATGAACAAATGAGAGATTAACCGAAAGCAAAGCGTTTTGGAGATCACAGCGGGTCAGGCAGCATCCACAGAGAAGCAAGCTAACGTTTCGAATCTAGATGATTCTTCAATAGCGATTAAAATGGAAATCTTATCATCCCTAGTTGCTCTTGAGATGGTGGTGAGCTGCCTTCTTCAACTGTTGCAGTTCATGTGCTGTAGGTTGAGCCACAATGTCTTAAGGGAGGGAATTCCAGGATTCTGACCCAGTGACAGTAAAAATATGGAGACATATTTCCAAGTCAGGATGGTAAGAGACTTGGATGGAAACTTGGTGGTGCTCCCATGTATCTGCAACTTTTGTCCTTCTGGATGGAAGTGATTTTGGGTTTGGAAGGTGCTAAGGATCGTTAATGATTTTGTCGATAGAACACACTGCTGGTTCTGAACATGGGCAGTGGAGGGAGTGGATGCCTGTAGATATGGTGCCAGTCAATCAGAATGTTTTGTTCTGGGTGGTGTCAAGCTTCCTGAGTGTTTTTGGAGCTGTACCGATCCAGGTATTGGAGATTATTTCATCACATTCCCGACTTGTGCTCTATAGATAGTGTACAGGCTTTAGTGAGTCAGGTGGTGATTTATTTGCCACAATATTCATAGTCTCTAATCCACTATTATAGCTGCTGTGTTTATGTGGCAAGTCCAGTTGTGTTTCTGGACAATGGTAACCCCAAGGTTGTTGATAGTGGGGTATTCAGTGATGGCAACACTACTGAATGTTAAGGAGTGTTTGTTAATGGTGTGACGATGCTGTGGCTTTAAGAGGTTATTTGGTCCTTTTCTTTGAAGAGAGTTTTTAAGGCAGAGGTGATGAGCAGTCTACCAGAACCAATAGCGTAAAGAACTTGTGAGGCCTTAGGGTTTTCTTTTAAAATTGGAACAATAGACCCAGCTTGAATGGGTGTGGTCAAACTCCCACAGAACTAGGATCTTTAGTTTAGTTTTCAGCAGTTGCTGTTGGGGTCGTGAAGTAGTGAAAGCTATTTTTTCCTTCTCTCAGTTACAGCCAAAAGCTGTTCTCTGTCTCACATGCAACTCTTAAAGCAGGCAATCTGTTTTCTGAATTTGCCCTTTGCTGAGGTTGGGTTTATGGAATGTTACTATGCGGAACAGTTAACTAGTAATAGTTAGTCTAGCTATTATTCTGTTAAGTTTTCCAATAGAATTCAATTATTCCAAATTCTTGTTTCTTTTGTTGTATTTTAACAGAAAGGATGAATAAAGTGTGTTTTGCTTTAAATCTGGTAGTTTGACTAATTGAATTACATCTGGAATGCAATACCTTACATTTATCTTTAAAATAAGAAAAGGTTAGGGACTAGACTATCTTCTGAATATTGAGGGGGTTTGGTCTGGTCCATAACAACTGGGTTTGTTCAGTGCCTGGTATTTATGTGATGTGAATACTGCTTGCCACAAGTCCTTCTTGCCATATTGTTATTTGCACAAATATTATTTACCACATTGTCCTTCTAGATCATAGCTTGGAAAATGTTGTCTCAGGAGCCTTGGCAAATTTCTGCAGTGCATTTTGTAGATGGTACACGCTGCTGCTACTTAGTGTCAGTGGGGAGAGTGAATGTTTGTGGATGTGGTGCCAATCAAGGGGACTGGATAGTGTTGAGCTTCTAGAGTGTTGTTAGAGCTGCCCTCATCCAGGCAAGTGAGGAACAGTTCATCACACTTTTGACTTGTGCCTTGTAGATGGTGAACAGGCTTGAGGGAGTCAAGAGATGAGTTACTTGCTGCAGAATTCCTGTCCTCTAGCCTACTCTTAATGCCACAATATTTATATTGCTAGTCCACTTGAGTTAAGTTTCTAGTCAATGGTAGCTTCCCAGGCATGCTGAGTGTGGGGGATTCAATAAGGGTCATGCTATTGAATGTCGTGGGGTGATGGTTTTATTCAGTCTAGGAAATGGCCATTGCTTGGCACTTGTGTGGCATGAATGTTACTTGTCACTTATCAGTCCAAATCTGGACATCTCAAACCACTATAAATGCTAGAGGAAACATGACAGAAGTGCTTCACAGGAGGCTCCCAAGCACTGAGGATGTCACCAAGACAGGGGACGCAACTTCTGCAACACAAATTCCCAGCTCGGCGAACAGAACCACAACATTTTCTGGGTCTTGCTGCACATGGACATGGACTGCTTCAGTATTTGAAGAGTAATGACTATTGGTGAACATTATACAGACGGTGAATCTTACTGACATTGACATGGAAGGAAGGTCAATGAAAAAGCAGAAGACAGTTGGGCCTAGGGCACTACCTATAAGAAGAACCCCAGCAGAGATGTCCTGGAGCTGAGATGACTTCCATCTAAAAGTCCCAACCATCTTTCTTCATACCAGGCATGACGTTGATCAGTCGTAATGAGGTCAGGACCTGAGTCGTCCTGGAAGAATCCGAACTAAGATTCAGTGAGCAGGTGTTTTCTTACAGAACTATTGACCAAAATAGATAGTGTAGTGGACAATGGAAAAGATTATCTCTGAGAACAATGGGACCTTGATCAGATGGGCCGATGGGCTGAGGAATGGCAGATGGAGGAGTTTTGTTTAGATAAATGTGAGGTGTTGCATTTTGGTAAGGCAAACCAGGACAGCACTTACACATTTAATGGTAGGGCCCTGGGATATGTTGCCGAACAAAGAGACCTAGGGGTGCAGGTGCAAAGTTCCTTGAAACTGGAGTTGCAGGTAGACAGTATTGAAGAAGGCATTTGGTATGCTTGCCTTCGGTGGTCATAACACTGAGCATAGAAGTTGGGATGTCATGTTGTGGTTGTACAAAGACATTGGTGAGGCCTCTTTTGGAATATTGCATACAATTCTGGACACCCTTCTTTAAACTTGACAAACTTGTGAGGGTGCAATAAAGATTTGCAAGAATGTTGCCAGGACAGAAGAGTTTGAGCTACAGGAAGAGGTCGAGTAGGCTGGGACATTTTTCTCTGCAGTGTCAGAGACTGAGGGATGACCTTATACCAGGTTATAAGATCATGAGGGGCAATGATATGGTGAAAAGCCGGGGTCTTTTTCCTAAGGTGGAGAAGTCCAAAACTAGAGGACATAGTTTTAAGGTGAGGGGGAAAATTAAAAAAGAACCTGAGGGATAACTTTTTCACGCAGAGTGGTGCAGGCGGGTGTAATTATGACATTTTAATGGCATCTGGATGGGTACATAAATAGGAAGAGTTTAGAGGGATATTGACCAAATGCTTGCAAATGGGACCAGGTCAGATCAGGATGTCTGGTCGACGCAGATGAATTGGACCAAAGGATCTGTTTCCGTGCTCTATGACCCTTTTCTTCACTTTACTGATAATTGGAGTGGAAGGATGGGGCTGAAATTGGCCAGATTGTATTTATCCTATTTTTTGTCTACAAGATATATCTGGGCAATTGCCCACCATTGTTGGAAACAAAACATTAAATCTGATCACTTGGGCCATGAAACAATGGCTAAGGTAACTGCAGTGAAATGAGCTAATCAAGCTAACATTTTTAAACTTGTGCTCGCAGTTGAAAGAAGAAATATGATAAGGCTTTTTGTGTGTATTTCTGACCACATAAACTTTGGCAGAAGAACAGCAACTCTCTCTTTCTGTAAGAATGGTGTCTTGCCTGCTACAATTGATTGTGTCACAGTGAACAGAAAATGTAAAATAAAGACTACAGTTCCTACAGCTTCCAGAAGAAGAAATCTGTTACAATTTTGAAATGCTTCAGCTCAAGACCAAAGATTTTGGAAAGTTATAGCTGGATGAGACATCCATCTTTGTTGTGACTTTTTTTTAATGACATATTGAAGGGACTTAACATTTGATAAATTTAAACTCTACTCTGTAATTTGTATTTTTGCAATTGGTTTGAGTGTGTGTGCAGATGCACAGTTCGTGGAAGTCAGAATGTATTGTTACTTCTTTAAAGTATGTTAAGTTTTAGTGTGATAAAACTAACTCCTATTCATTAAAGAAAACCTGTCTGCCACGTGTATAAACAGTAAGTGCACACACAGAATTGATAAATGTAACCTTTAAATGAGGATAAAGAAGAGAAGGGAGGATTTTCACCCCGACTCACCCGGTCTTCACACTGACAATCAAACCCAATTCATCTACAGAAAATTTAAAAATTCACTGAACAGTATGGGTTTAACTTCATCACCACTTTTGCCAAGAGAACATGAGTTTGTCGGAAGAAACATCTCGATGGCCAAATGAAATGCAGAGAAAGACAAGGAAATCTCAAACTTTGCCTTATTGTGATTCTGGCTTGCACTTCAAGGCCAAAGAGAAATTACCTGCAGAAGTGTTGAACAGAAGAAAATATAGGCGTACCCATGAAGCAAGACACTCACTCCAAGTTACTGAAAGTATGACATCTCAAATGAACAGATGGAAGGAGGTCAATATTCAACACGTATGCCAATCCCTGCCTCAGCTGCTGAAAAGACAGGCTGCAGAATTCAAACAGGAAAACCTGGAATCCAGCAAACGTTGTTGACAAGGCTGAGACTCCAAGGTCATACACTGACACCAAAGCCAGTGAACAGATGATCCAATATTTGATCTGTACCTGAATTTCAGAAGCGGAAAAAAATATAAAGATAACACTAATATGTAAGGAAACATCAGGAACAAAAAGATGCAACATCAACACTGTAACTGACAGATGACACAACATGAGCACAACTCCGACACCAGGATTATCATTGCCGATGCAGCATGCAAATTATCACTGAGAACACTGAATGGCAAATCCTCATGATAGAGGGATAACATTCTACTACCTAAATAAAACTACAAACAATAAGAGAAAATGCATTTAAAATTAACTCAAATTTACATATCAAAGTCAATTGTTAATCATTACTTTAGGTGAAATGTCAATGATTTAAACAGTTATATTGATACGAGGCATCTCTAAAAGAAAGAGTTGACATATTGTTATATTATTCCTAAAGAGCGAGAAACTAATTGTGTTAATATTTATCCTAGGGCGCCACATAGAGATCTGAGTATACTTTAAAGGTGATCATTCATTCAAATATTTACCTTTAAAATCATAATTTTAGATGAAAGATTATATTTAAACGGGGGTCTATTATTGATAAAGATATTGAAACACAGAATATAGGAGTAGGCCATTAGACCCTTCGAGCTTGCTCTGCCATTCAATATAACCATAGCTGCCTTCTCTCTAATTATTATGAAACACACACCAGGGTATGTTTCCAAGCAGTCAATTGTCCACCAGTCATTCACACGGAGAGGTACAAGAAATATGATCCTTGAAGCTCCACCAAATTGAGACTAAAAGTGTGATTATTTTGAACTTCTGGGAACTAGGTTTAACGCAGCCGTACGTGCTGCAGCAATCAGCGCTTTCATTCCAAAACAGCGGCGAGCAGAAGATGCGGCTAGCAACAAACCCACATTTTTTATTACTCAGTCCCGATTACTGAGAAACAGACCCGTCAGCCTTTCTCACTGCAAATGTCTACCTTCCCTTTCTTGCTGAAGCTTCTGCTCTGTCCGGCCCCTGCTGCTCTGGTACCGCCTCCGCCAGCCACGCAGTGAGATCGGAATACGACTGACGTGGATCCCGAGCGGCTCGAGTCCGGGAGTGGGCAAGGGCAGGGGTGGGAGAACCCGTACGGTGGAGGCGCGAGCGCGCCGAAGCGACCGTTGGAGTGCGGCTCGGTGTCAGAGCGCTCGCGCTCACTGAGAGGCCATGGGGCTGCTGGAGCGTATCCGGAAGCAGTGGTTCCTGGCGGCGATAGTGCTGGCAATCACCTTCGCTTATCTGCAGCCTTCCGTGGGGATGCATGGAGGTGAGTGCGAACACTCCGTCTTGTGAAGTCATTGACGGCAAGGAACCTGGACGACTCGGCAGCCCGAGGGCTTTCGCCAAATCTAGGAAGTGATTTATTCTTATGTGCACGTCTGGAGCTCTTTTAATAAACCCGGTGTAACAAGGGCCATTGCTTTTGATTTGCTCCCTTGTGCATTCTGTACACAGGACATGTTGCAAACTGACTCCTGTATTTTGCTTATTTCCGTGTTTATCTTCATGTATTCAGCCACGAGTCTGAGAAAAAATATGCATCCAGTTTTAGTATGTTCAGCCCAATATGGCGCTGTTTACATTTTTAATTGTGTTCTAAGAGATATCCAAACTAACTAAATGTTCTGAGATAAATGTTTCAAACCGCTGCCTTTTTGCAACGGGATCTCAGCGTTTTGAGGTACAATGGTTTTCACTGTTTAAAATATATTAAATATCCTACTTATTCTGCACATTAAACCGTATTGACAAAAATATATTGCATTTCTAAATCATGTCCAAACCCACAATCTCATAATTGTATAATCACTGAAAATATTATTTTTGTAATTGATACATCGGTGTATCTATCTGGTATGTTTGAGGGTGGGGGTATATTTCCTTTTGAAATAAAATTATACTCGGAAGAGAACAGAATGGTTATCTTCCCAAGAGTCTGGAAGTCTTTCGCTTTGATGTATTTTTAAATGCTTAAATGTATGAAGGAAGATAACCTGGTGATATCACAAACATCAGTAATCCATGTCATTTCATCACTTGAGTAATGTGGTTTTAAATTACTGTAATTTACTTAAAACTTCCAGTATGTAGTGGGGTACAATTAGATTTCAATAAATTAAATAAGGTTACATTCAAAAATGTTTAAGAATGTCAGAATATGAGCATGAGTCTTCCATAACTCTTCAAGTTTGTTCTACTGTTCTGTGAAATGCCTGATTTTGAATGTCAATTCCACTTTACTATCTAATCTTCATATCCCTTGACTTTATTAGATTCTAAGTATCTATTGCTCTCAATCTTGAGTATTCAGCAGTGAGGCATCCAGTCCTGTGGGGTTGCGGAATCTAAAGAATCACAAATAACTTTCTTAATCTCAGTCCAAAATAGCTAGTTAGTTCTGAGACTATGGTTTTAGGCTCTGAACCTAGGAGCAAGAACCTCTGTGTTGACCCTGTCATGCTCCCTCAGAATCTTTTACCTCAATGAAATCAACTTTCTTCTAAACTTCAAAGATTATAGGCTCATTTTATTCTCTTCATAGGAAAATTTCTCACCCCAGAAATCAAACCAATGAAATAAAAACAGAAAATACTGGAAAAACACAAAAGTTAGGCAGTGTTTATGTAGAAAGAGAAAGAGAGTTGTTTTGTGTCTGTGACCTTACATCAGAGCTGGGAAACTTTGAAGATATGATACAGTTTAGGCAATGCATGGGCCAAGGTCAAAAGGAAGATCTGTGTTAGGGTGGATAATAGAAGAGAAAGAAAAGGAATAGGGATGGGGCAAAAGTAGGCAAGATGCCGAGAGTAGATTTGCTACTAACTGGACATTAGTGGCAATGTCACTGGACTAATAATCCCGAACTCTTGGCAAATGTCCTGGGGATAAAGATTCAATATAAATATGGAATAAAAAGGTAATTGGATGGTGACCAATTCATTGTTATTTAAGCAGAGCCATCATGCTCGCTAATATTCTTTAGGGAAGGAAATCTGCCAGCCTTACCTGAACTGGCCTACAGTGACTCCAAACCCACAGCAAAGTAGTTGACTCCCAACTGCTGTCTGGGCAGTTAGAGATGATGGTTGGCCTTGCCAGTGATGTTGGACATGCCATGAATAAATTTTAAACAAATCTAAAATTGGAAAAACGTAGGAAAGGAAAAGAAACACTACCTTTCAGTTAGACACTTTCCAGCATTTTGGATACAGCATTGAATTCAACAATTTCAAATATTAAACCCTATCACTCATCTTGTTTCCCCATTTCATTATTTTAATTTTTTAAAATTTAAATTAGTGGCACATCTGCACTGAGTATGTTTTGTTTTCTCTTCCCATCTCCATTCCCTTTGGCCCTGGAGAATTCTTCTTCTGTCTTATATCTTTCTTTTCTTCCACTCTATTTCAGACCTCTCATTTTCTTCTCTAGCACCTCCCTTACTTGAAACCTATTTCACCAGAGCCAGAGAAAGTTAGAAATGTAGGGTCACATACCCGAAACACTAACTCTATTCATCTCTGTATACAGATACTGCCGGATCTGGTGACTTTTTCCAGCATTTTCTGATTTTGAGATTTACAGCATATTACATTCTTTTTGACGAATCTCCTGAATATTTGTCGCAACCCTTCCTTAAAGCAAACATATCCTTCAATTGATAGGAAACCTAAACTATAGGTTTGGTTCCATCAAAGACTTCTTAACTCCATTTGTCTTCTTAATTGTTTGTTGTGGCTGCATGTTAATTCTGTTTTGTATATCAGACTTAGTAGTTTCTCATCTTTTAAAAAAATCTCTCCCTACCAAAGTGAATAGCTCATAATTCGCGACATTATAGTATACCTGTCATTTTCTTGCTTATTCACTTAAGTCATTGATATCCCTTTACCAGACTGTTTATGCTGTCCTCACAGGTCACTTTCTCTGTAGATACAGTATACTCAGTCCTTTCATGCAACTCATTAACATAGTATAGATTGTAAATAGCTGATGTCCCATCATCAATCCTTGAACCACTCTACTAATAGCCTGCTGACCTTAAAATGACTCATTCACTCTGACTTTGTCCTTTCACCATCCATTAATATTTTAGTCATCCTTTAGTCTTTAGAGTTACTCAGGGTTCCTACTCTTGGCAACATTATAAGCCTCTTCATTACTATCCTTAACCTTTGTATTTAGCCATAGTTTGAACCATAATCATAATTACTTGAGTACCGAAATGTCCATAATTATGCAATCCTTTCCTTATTTTGTGCTTTAAAATAAATATTCAATAAAATAAGAATAATTATTCTTTGCACTTTATTAGAGAGGAAATTCTATGATCTTGACCCAGCAACTACATTACAAATTATAATTATATTCTTCCTTAGAATTTAACATCTGCCACTTTGGAGATATTTTAGTAAACCAATTAGCTATGGGTAGATCATTTTTCCTGCTGAGTGTTTTTTCTGTCTCATAGGAATGTATATCTATTGAGAATTATGAAATATTTCTTTAAATGTTTTCCACTGCTTATTTATTGTGAAACTTATGTCAATTTACTTTAGCCATATGCCCCTCAACTATGCATTTGGCTTTATTCAGATCTTATGCCCCTGTTTCAGACTTAAGTACATCACTCTTGACTCATTATATGTTTTAGGAAGGGACCCTCTGTGAAGAATTTATCATACGGGATTCTTGATTAATCCTGTCTCATTACAGAAGAGCACATCTAAGATAGCCTTTACTTTGGTTGGTTTCACATTGTTTTGGGAGACTGTTTTGAATACTTTCCAAGAATTTGTCCTTATTCTAATTTTTCCAATTTAATTCATCCTCCCTGTATGAAGATTTAATTCACATGTTACTATTGCAACATTTTTATTCCTTGGGTCTCTTTTTAATTATCCATCCCTAATTATTGTGGTGAGCCACGTTTTTGAATGACTCTTGTCCATGTTGTGTAGAAGCACCACAGTGTTATTAGAGAGGAAATTCTATGATCTTGACCCAGCAATTGTGACGTAGTAGATACATTTTTCCGAGTTAGGAATGGTATGAGACTTGGAAGGGAACTTGCAGGTACGCAGTGTTGAAGTCCCTATATTTCTGTTATATTGTTATTTTAGATGCTAGAGTTTGCAAATTTAGAATTAATTTGGAAATGCCAGTGTTGGACTGGGGTGTACAAAGTTAAAAATCACACAACACCAGGTTGTAGTCCAACAAGTTTATTTGGAAGCACTAGCTTTTGGAGCTCTGCTCCTTCATCAGGTGGTTGTGGAGAATAAGATTGTAAGACACAGAATTTATAGCAAAAGTTTACAGTGTGATGTAACCGAAATTATATATTGAAAAAGACCTGGATTGTTTGTTAAATCTCTCATCTTTTAGCATGACCATGTTGGTTTCAGTTCTTTCATAGTAAATCGCAAAACTTCTTTCAAAAGTTACATTCTCAAGTGAACTTTGACAATTGGTGTCATGTTGGCCCAGATAATGTATTGAAGGTGTTATCTTCGCTGTGTGAGGCTGTCTGTGCCACAATGGTCAGACTGATTCTAATCTAAAAAACTGATTTACAGAAAGCGTATGAGAGAGGGTCTGTCTTTGTGTGTGTGTCCGTCTGTCTGTGTGTGTGTGTATAGTGCAATGGGGTCACCTGTAGTGTGACATGAAATTTAGAAGTTGCTGTCAACTGAGCCTTTGCAAGTTTTCGCACTGCATCTTGTAGCTGGAACAGACTTTAGCAGGGGTGTTCCAGTGTATAGCAGGTGAATGTTTAAGGCAGAGATTGGATGTTTACCAAACTGACTCTGTTATCTTGGATAATACTAGCTTCTTGAATGTTGTACTGCGCTTCTTCAGGCAAGTGGAGAGTATTTCAACTTAAGTTTGAACCTTGTCGATGATGGACTGAATTAACACTTTGTCTAATACTATGCAAATTTTTGGAAGACCTCTTATCTATATCTTTGGTTATTCTACATATTGCCAAAGCCCTTCCGTTGTCTTTATCATGTCCTATATTATTGGAACTATGTTTCTGTCTTTTAGGATGTTAAGTACTTTGGAATATTTTGTCCTCTCTTGCTTTGCCTTGATCAATTTGTAACACATCTATTCAATCAAATCCATTTTTTATTTTTGATAATGATGTGTCTATTGTTACATTTCATTTATTTATTTTAGTATCATATTTTAATATATTCTTTAATTTTTCCAGTTTTTTCCTGATTGATCTTATTTACTTGATGCATCACTATTGCTAAATGCTACTCTTCCAGTCACACTTTGCTTATCTTTAAATTATTACATTGCTTTATAGACTTGAGTTTTCTCTTTAGATTTATACATTTCCACTCACTTAAGTCATTGGTCCAAACTGCCCCTATTTAGTAGAAAAATCCCTAATTTGCAACACCAGTTATTTGATTCATCAGAGCATTGATGTAAATCCGGTTTAAGTGGAACCCAATACTGGCACTATGCCCAATGAATTAAAACGTGTCTCCCAAACATTCAACTTTTTTTTGATTTCTTCTACATCAAATTGTGTGTTCCTTAAGAAGAATTCCAGAGATTATGGTCTTTAGGGTTCTCCTAATTAAATTGGATCTTGCCATCTCAAACATTTCTAGTGGAACCACATGCTAGTTCTACTTATGTCATTGATTTGTGGTCCAGGAGAACTAGGTATTCTGCCTGACTCTCCAAGTTCTTCTCAAACATGCAGAAATGTCTTTGATCCTTTCAAGAACGGGGTATCTGGTCACCATTACATTTTTCTGTTTCTGGAAGCTTATGTGCAAATGGTCATCTTTTTAACAGTAATTGAATTTGAAAGAAGGAAAGCTGTTCATAGGAAATGTAATGAAGCATATGAAGACATTTAGAAGAGTTAATGTAATTCTATTTTATAACAATTGATGTTTGTAAAAATTTGGGAAAGTTAATATTCAACTTCTTCTTTTGGCAGTGTCTTGTGGTCAAGGATGACTTCCGCACTGGAAGTGAGTTCTTGGGTGACTGAAGAGTTATAGAGATGTACAGCATAGAAACAGACCCTTCAGTCCAACTCATCTGTGCTGACCAGATTTCCCAACCCAATCTAGTCCCATTTGCCAGCACTTTGCCCATATCCCTCGAAACCATTTCTATTCATACACCCATCCAGATACCTTTTTCCAAATCAAGATCTATAATTTTTGTAGGTGGGCCTAGTATTCCTGATGAAGGGCTCCTGCCCGAAACGTCGGTTTTCCTGCTCCTTGGATGCTGCCTGACCTGCTGTGCGTTTCCAGTACCATTCTAATCTTGACTCTACTTAACACCTGTTGAATAGAAGACAAAACTGGAAACATAATGCTAAACCCATTAAATCAATCTTCTACAGAATGTAATAGCAATCAAATGTTTTGGATTGAAATGAACATTTCCATTAAAATCATTTTTAGAACATTAAACTTTTTATACAGGGATTAAAGTGAGAAACAAGTTTTGTACCTCTGCTTTTTTTAAAAATGGATTACGAATGGTGTCAATTTGATTCTATAAATCTGCCCATGTTTACCTTCAAATGTAACATTTCAAATGTAGGTATATATGAACATAGGAGTTAGAAGACTGAATAACCTACTCCTTCTAAGACTACACTGTTATAGCACAAATCAACCAATTGAGGATTCGGGAAATTAGGCATTTATTTTCATCCGTATGTGAGGAAAACCGACTGAGAGGTCGAATTTTGGCTCCTTACCTACTGATGTTTAATTCTGAGCTGAGTCCTTGACTCTTCACTTCAGCTCTGATAAAGAGTCATCTAGACTCAAAACACTAGCTTGCTTTCACTCCATGGATGCAGTCTGACCAGTTGTGATCTCCAGCATTTGTTGTTGTCAGTGCAGATTCCAGCATCTGCTGTAATTTTCTCCTGCATTCCGTTTTCTTCACAGTTTTGCCATCACCTTCCACTGACTGGAAGAGTGAGGAAGTCTACCTCAATCAGAATGGAACTGAATCTGAGCTGTTGGTGTTTTTATAAACCACATGCTAGTCATCTAATCAACTGAGCTAACTGGTATTTTGACAATTGGACTTTATTTTTATAAGTAATGTGCTATTCTGCATTGTTTACTGTTTAAAAAAAATTAATTCTTTTAACAGATTATTTAGATGAATGTTTAGATACAAATGTCACTAATGTAAAATCATGTGAAATAATGTAAAAACTACAATAGCAATTTTTAGGGAAAAGTGAAGGATGAGAGATTTTATAATTAAAATATTGCGTATTTTTCAATATATAGGACCATTGAAGCCAGAGTTTACTATAACCTATGTTGCTGTTTCAACAATATTTTTAAACAGTGGACTCTCACTAAAGACTGAGGTATGTTTTATGTTTCAAAATTAACGTAATCAAAATGTGAGTTTGTAGAACAATAGCAATCCGAATCTTGAGAAATCCTTTCATTCTCTAGTATTTGGCCTATTTCATTTTCAGTGAGTTCTATTTTGTGTAAATCATAATGTAATTATATTCTTAACTATGATAAGCAGCTGTTTGTTGCATCAAAATACAAGAAAGTGGACTTTGTGTCTGCACTTATCCACTGTACTTTCTTGTATTTTAAAATAATTTGTGAAATATTTTTCTATTTTTAAAGTTAGGCACTAAAATTATTATTTTTGGACAGCATATTTTCAAAGATCTAATGCAAGTTGCAACAATGCTCTCACTTTAAGAGGTTATTTTGTCCTAGTTTTTTTTTGAGGAGAGGTAGTAAGTTGTGCAGAGGTGCACAACTGTCTCTAAGAGAGTAAGCAATTTGTGAGGCCTTGGAGTTTTTTGAAAGTTGAAACAATGGAAGCAGCCTGGGTTTGGCCAGCTCTCTCAGACCAGGCTTTCTAATTTTTTTTTAAAGTTTTTAGGTTTAGCTTTCAGGAGAACCCTTTGCGGTCTCAAAAAAGTTGGGGGCTTCAGTGAATGTCTCCTGGCTGCCTCACTCTCTGAATCTTCTCTTGATGTCTTTTTCCTCGATTGGAGACCTGCATGCAAGAATCTGTGTCTGAATTTGCCTTTTTGCCAAGAAGTGTGTTTAGGGGATGCTACTATATTGGAACAGTCAATTAGTTACTGTACAGTTAGTTCCATTCTCATGCAAGAAAATCATAAGTTGCGCCATTTAAACTAATGGGGCCAGAATCGCGCTGTTAAAGCCAATTCGCATTGAAGAAACATACGTCACAGCAGAACTGACTGTATCTATTATTCGGTTAATTTTTCCACTTGTTAAGTTATTCTAAATTCCTCTTTTGTTTGTGTTTTGTGTTTAAATAGATTGTGCTTTGCTTAATGTTGAGTAGTTTGACCAGTCGCATTGCATCTGGAACATGGCACTTCACATCCATCTTTAAAATAAGTAAAAGCTAAGGTCTAGGCAACCTTCTTTAAAATATGTTGAGGGGGCTTGGTCTGGCCCATAAACAAGTGGGTTTCCCACTTTGGCAGCAAGAATAGAAAATAGAACTCCCTAACAGCATTGTAATTGTAGTATACCATATGTACTGCAGCGGTTCAAGCAGGTAACTAATCACTACCTTCTTGAAGGTAGTTAGAAATGGACGACAAATGCTGGCGAAGCCAAAGAACCTCACATCCCATGAATTAATTTTTTAAAAAATGAAGAGCAGTACTGTGAAAGTCTGTTGTAATGGGAATGTAAAGGTCCAAAAATGAATATGTATTATTGCTGGACTGTGTTAATAGAACTCCTATTTTCTCCTGTGCTTAACTAGCAAAATGAAAACTTGAATAAAGATTTATCTCTTTGAAAAGCCATCTGACCCTCATGTTAAGGAAATTTCTGATATATTGATTGCCCTATTTTCATAATTAGTATACGAATAATAAAAGGTATGCAGGTAGAGCATACTTACTGGCAAGGGGAAGTGTTGATACAGCTGTAGAGGATCTTAAATAACATCTGGAATGCTATGTACAGTTTGGTGGCTTTTCTTGAGAGAGTATATAACCGCACTAGAAACAGTTCAGGGAAGGTACAGTTGGCTGATTCTTGGGCTGAAAGGGTTATCTTACGAGGAAAGGTTGAATAGATTGTATATATATTCATAGCAGTTTAGATGAATGAGAGATAATCTTATTAAAACAGAAAATCCTCACTGGATTTGTGGGACCAGTCTAGAACTAAGGGGCAGAGTTTCGAAATTGCGGTCCTTCCATTTGAGACTAGGATGAAGATTTTATTTACTCTGAAGGTCATAAGTCCGCAGAATTCTTTTCTGCCCCCAAAGAGCAGTGAGGGCAGGTTCATTGAGTGTATTCAAGGTTAGGTGCTTGGATTTTCCTTAAAGTCAAGAAACATACTGAAGGTTAAGGAGAACAGATGTGAAGGTGGAATTAAGGCCACACTAGATCATCAATGATCTGAAAAAATGTTGGAGCAGGTTTAATGAAGCTGAAAAGCATATCCCGGTCCAAATTCTTGTGTTCTTATTTTGCAGTACTTATTGTCTTGTCAAATACCTATTCTTGTTGAGGATGACTGTTAAGGTTTGTTTTTTCCCCCCAAAAGGGGGACTGAATGATAGCTCACGTACCTCCCAATTTGAAAGTCATGGTTTTGAGCCCAGTTCCTTAAACTAATGGATAATCTAGGCTAGCAACTCAGTACGATCCTGAAATAATTGTGTACAGTTAGAGGTGCTGTTCAATGGATGAAATATTGAACTGAGACAGCATCTATTCTCTTGGGTGGATGTGAAAGATCTTGTGCAACAAGTTGAAGAAGAATAGGAGCATCCTTTCAATATAGCAACAAGTATGCTTCAACTAATACCACTAAATCCAATTATACAATACGCATTATTTGTGGATGTTTGATATATGCAACTTGGCTTCAAAATTTGTATGGCAACAAGGGCTACATTTCAAAAATGCTTCATTGGCTGTGAAGTTCACAAGTATATGAATGGAGTGGGCCACCACTTGACTTTGGAAATTTGGATTCCAAACTCTGGATAAAACTCTGTACCAAGTTGATGTTAGTTTCCTCTGTGTTCCTTGACATTGACAGTGGTCTTTAGCAGGCTTTCAGATGCATCAAGTATTTCTTTGTGTACGTCAATTAAAGTTCATCTGTCACATCAAAATCCTCACCTAAATCCTATGCAGTAGAACTTAGCGTGAAATATATTGCCGTTCCTTCACTGTGTCTGGGTCAAAATCCTGGAATTCACTCCCTAATGGTATTGTGGGTCAACCCACAGCAATGCACTGCAGTGGTTCAAGAAGGCAGCACATCACCACCTTCTCAAGGGCAGCTAGGGATCAGCAGTAAATGCTGGCCAGCTAATGATGCCCACATCCCACAAAATGAATAAATTTTTAAAAATTGCCCTCTGCTGAATTGGCACCTGTGCTACCCTTGCTCCCTGTTCTGGTTGCAACCCACTCATGGTCATTGTCTCACCATGTGCTGCTTCACCACTAATCTGTTCTCTAAGATGTGCACTCCATCAACATTTGCTGAGAGTGTGAAATCAAGTGACACTGTGCTATCTTCACTCTCTTTGTGTTCTTCCATTGCCTCGTCAGTTTCCAGCTCTTAGTACGGGGCGGCACAGTGGTTAGCACTACTGCCTCACAGTGCCAGAGACCCGGGTTCAATTCCCACCTCAAGCAACTGTCTTTGTGGAGTTTGCACATTCTTCCCCTGTCTGCATGGGTTTCTTCCGGGTGTTCCGGTTTCCTCCCACAGTCCAAAAAATGTGCAGTTAGGTGAATTGGCCATGTTAAATTGCCCATAGTTTTAGGTGAAGGGATAAATGTAGGTGAATGGGACTGGATGGGTTGCTCTTCGGAGGGTTGGTGTGGACGTGTTGGGCAGAAGGGCCTGTTTCCACACTAAGTAATCTAAGTAATCTAATCTAATCATATATCTTAAAGGGAAAGAGCATGATAGTAAGATGTGGTTGGTTGGAGGGGAGAAAGTAAGAGATGCATGCTTACTTTGTTCTGGAGTTTTTAAGTCAAATGTGTGGCATGAGAGTGGAGGGGGATGAGTAATGTTTGCTGTCGTTGGCCACAGGAGTAGCAACAACTATTCCAGTAATGACCAGCATCTTTACCTTCATGAGGGTTTGGATGTACAGGTGTGCCGATCTACCTTTAGGTGTCTCCTGCCTCCAATTATGTGCTACCTTGCCCTGCAAGAGAGCAGAGAGTGTCATCAAGTGTTGTGGAATCTGTTTGGCTGCTGCATTTGAAGAACTGGTAATATGTGGAATTTGAGAAATGTGGGTGTGAGGTTTTCAACAATACTAGGTATCCAAGGGAGTGGTGAAACATTCGCATGCTACGTATGAATCTTGACTGATTTGTTGTTGGTAAATGATGGGGTTGCATGATGCCATGCCCACCCACTTACCCAAGCATGCAGAAGGTAGGTAAGGACATTTTTCCTCTTTTCCATTTGTTCCCTCCAAATTACAAGTGGAGAGTTTCACAACCTTCGAGCCTCCTTTCTTCCTTATTGTGTTCACTTTCCCATGCTCAGCTCCTAGTACGTGGACCAGAATGAGCTTCCACTTAGAGGTGCGTTTATCTTAAACAGTGCAGGCTAGTTTACACTGATGCTAGGCAAACCAATGGCCCTCTTCAGATTTAGCTATTTTACCACAGCTGATTCCAGTTCGTTATGGATAGCTTTTATGTATGTGCTGGTTTTTTTTTTGTTAAGAATGTGGCACTATGAGAAAAATACAATGTGAATTGGACTTTTTGAAAATTTACCCAGAGCATTTGTCAAGCAAAATACTGCAGGTGCTGGAAATTTAAAATAAAAACAGAAAATGCTAGAAATAGCCGGTCAGTAGATAACAATATAGTTCTGAAGAAAAGTTATTGATTGAAATGTAAACTCCATTCCTCTGCTTAGATGTAGCTGATTTACTAAGTATTTCTGGCATTTCTGTTTTTATTTCATTTGTAACTTTCTATATTTGAATAACTCTAGACCACACACAAAAAAATTCTTGTACTATGTATAATTGAAAGAAGTCAATGCTTTTATCAAATTATCTTAAGCCCCTTAGAAAATGAAACTTTGAAGACAGTTTTGGAGGACAGAAAATGGCAGAGGGTTTAAACAGATATTTTGTATTGGTCTTTACAGTGGAAGATGCTTTGAGCATCCTGTTATTACTAAAGAATATTGGGGGCAAATTAAGTACTATCACCATCACTAGAGAAGTAGTATTAGACAAACGAATACAGCTGCTGGCAGATAAGTCCTGTGCCCTCGATGGCTTGCATTATACAATCCCAGAATCCTAAAATAGGTAGCTGCAGAGATAGTGGATGCATTGGTTGTAATTTTCCAAAAATCGTTGAATTCTGAAAAAGTACCAGAGGATTAGAAAACTGACAATGTGACATACCTTTTCAGAAAAGGAGGGTGGTAAAAAGCTGGAAACTATATGATGATAAGCCTTACTTCTTATTGTTGGAAACGTCATAGAATCATAGAGTCCTACAGCACGGAGATAGGCCCTTCAGCCCTAGCCGGTCTATGCCAACCAAAATGTCTATCCACGCTAACCACATTTTCCCGCACATAGCCCATATCCTTCTGAACCTTTCCTAGCCATGTATTTGTCCAAATGCCTTTTAAATGTTGTTAATGTACCCACCTCAATCACTTCCACTGCAATTCATTCTATATGCGTATCACCCTCTATGTAAAAAACGTTGCCTTTCAGGTTCCCATTTATGCTTTCCCCTCTAACCTTAAACTGATGCCCTCTAATCCTCAATTCCCCAACCATGGGAAAAACACTGCATTCATCCCTATCCATGCTTCTCATGATCTTAGAAACGTGTATGGAATGAGCTGCCAACGGAAGTAGTGGAGGCTGGTGCAATTGCAACATTTAAAAGGCATCTGGATGGGTATATGATTAGGAAAGCTTTGGAGGGATATGGGTCGGGTGCTGGCAGGAGGGACTAGATTGGGTTGGATATCTGGTCGGCATGGACGGGTTGGACTGAAGGGTCTGTTTCCATGCTGTACAACTCTATGACTCTACCTAAGAGAAGGAATAATTGCCAAAAGGGGAGTGCTGGTGGATGTTTGCTCAGCTGGTATCATGGATGGTAGAACTGTTATTAGTTCGACTGGACCTGTATTCAGTAGAGTTTAGAAAAATGAGAGGGAATCTGATTGAAACGTAGCAAATTCTAACAGGTCTATGAAGATCAGATGTTCGGAGGATGTTTCCCATGTTTGATCATTCTAGAACCAGGGATCACTGTCTCTGGATATGGTGTCGGTCATTTAGGACTGAGATGATGAAATGTTTCTTCACTCGGAGGATGGTCAACCTGTGGAATTCCTTACCTCAGAAGGCTATGGAGGTTGGTTCACTGAATATATTCAAGAAAATGATAAATTTTGGGTGGAAAGGCATCCAGGGGTATGGAGAGCAAGTGGAAATACAGTGTTGTGATAGAAGATCAGTCAGTATCTTGTTGCATGTTGAATGGCTGAGCTGACTCAAAGGGCCAACTGGCCTACATCTGCTCCTGTTTTCTCTGTTTCTTATAATGTGTGTACCACACAAGAACTAAGTAATGACCATTCTCAAAAAGCGAACTCTAACTCTGTCATGTATTCAATTAATCCCCAAATATTAACATTATGGGGCTTATAATTCACCAGAAACTTTACTGGATCAGCCACATAAATAGATTGACTACAGTAGTCAGACTGGAATTTTTATATTGTGACTCATCAGCTGACTCTTCAAAGCCTATTCATTATCTTCAAAGCACAAGACAGGACTTTGAATACTCAACACAATCATAAATCTATGAAGCTCTGACAGTACTTGAGAACGCCATCCAGGACAAAGACATTTACTTGATTTGCATCCATTCGACCACTCTCACTCCCTCCAACACCAGCTAACGATGGCAACAGCATGTAAAATGTTTCAGATGCAAAGCAGCAACTTGTTGAGGCTGATTCCCAACAACACCCTTCTACCTGGAGCCTCTATCACTTAGAAGAACAAGAACAACAAGCACCTGTTAGTGTCCCCTGCTGTCACACACCACCCTGACTTGTAAATTCACTGCTTCACCTTTGGTTAGTCAAAATCCTGGAACTTCTAAATGAAAAGAAAGAACTGCGGATGCTATAAATCAGAGATAAATAGAAATTGCTGGAAAAGGTGAGCAGGTGGCAGCATCTGTGGAGAGAAATCAGAGTTAACATTTTGGGTCGAGTTGACTGAACTGTTAACTCTGATTTCTCTCCACAGATGCTGCCAGTCCAACTGAGTTTTTCCAGCTACTTTCACTTTTGTCTCCTGGAACTCCTTCCTTATCTGTGTGCACCCATGTCACAGAGACTTTAGTCAAGAAAATGACTCACCACTACCTTCTGAATGGCTATCAGGAATTAGAAATAAATGTTGCTTTGTCAGTGCCCATAGCCCATGAATAAGGTTTAAGCACTTAGTTGAATTTCTGATGTGTAGCTTAAACTGGTCTTCTGAATCAGATGTGAGGATGCGGTCACTACTGAGAAACAAACATACTGTTTGTACGATTATATTTTACTGGACATGAAGTGATTTGTTAAGTTAGATAATGTTGAGAAATTATTTTTTGCCAGTCTGTCAGAGTCGAGGATGATTTGCTTCTGGTCCAGGGAAGGTGAGGGGTTGGGGGTGTGCTTCTGCAGTGGCAGAATAGTTCAACCCTAAGCGGCAGAATCTGCCACAAGTGGGGCTGGTGATGTTTGATGAGGCAGGTGAGAGGGACACTCGGGATTCTGTTTGTTGTTTCTGCTACTTGCACTTGGCCTCCACATGTTCCACGTGGTGATGCTTGAAATGGTTGGTGCCTTTGCAGATGCTTCTTCCTCAGTTTGTGTGTTTGAGTACAAGCCATGTCTAGATATCAATGAGGAAGATGTATTCATTTAGAAAGGCATTTCCTTTGTCTACCCAGCGATTGCTCACCATTCCAGAACTTGAAGTAGAGCACTTGTTTAGGGAGTCTTATGTTGTGCATGATCAGTGCCTCAATACCAGGAATATTAACCTGGAAGAGGACAGTCACCTATCTTTGCCAGTAGATTTGCAGAGTTTTGCGAAGGGATTTGAGATGTCTGCTGTACATGGTCCATGTTTCTATGCTTCTGATGCATGTAGGAGAGCGGGGACCATAGTTGCTCCATAGACCATGAGCTTGCTGCTGGGCTTAAGGTCTCAGACTTGGAACACTGTGCTCCTTGGGCATCTGAAGGATGCACTAACACTTTGGGTTGATGTTGGATTTCATTGATAAGTTTCATAGCACTGAGATGAGGCCACCAAGATGTGGGAAGTGATCCACATTGTGTAGAGGCACCCCGTGTATTTTATTGGTCGGTTGCAGTGTTGTCTTGACAGGAGCAGGCTTTGTTTTATGCTTGTAGGCTTTGTAGAGAACCTTTATTTTATGGGTGTTTAGTCTGAGATCCATTCTCTCTCAGGTCTTTGTGAATGTGTTGACAGTGGTTTGGAGCTCAGCCTTTGTGTCCATACCCCCAGGTGTCTTCTGTGTGCTGCAGCTTGATAACAGGAGTGAGGTGGTCTTGTTTCTGCCCTGGTTGCTGCTTATCCTGTAGTTTAGCTGTACTCTAGTGAGGAGCTTCATCGTGACTGTGTGGAGTGTTGCAGCCAAGAAAATGGAGAAGAGCATTGGTCTGATGACGCTGCCATGCTTGACCCCAGTTTGCACTCTTCCTGGGTCTGTGGTAGATCTGTTTGTGAGGATCACAATCTGCATAAGTGAAGTAGGTGGAGAATTGTGATGAATTTCTGGGGGGCAGCCAAATTTTATATTCCACAATCCCTAACAATTGACGCAGTTGAAGTTGTGCTCTTAAGCATTTACCAAAGCAATTGTCTTTTTAGTTTTATGATAGAAAAGATTTGAGGAAATCTGTATTCTAGGAAGAACAGATCTAGAAGATAAATTGAAGAGTTTAGTTAGTTTGTTTTTTTATAAAAAGTAGAAACCTTAAAAAAATTAAAATGTCTGATTTTAGTTCTATCCCAGCATTTGTGTAAAGTTGTTATTTTAAAGTTTTATATCCACTTTGTTCCTCCTTATATTTCAGGAGCTGGCTAGTGCTTTGATGCATATAAAACTTCATATGTTTGTGCAGATCTTCACACTTGGATTTTTCCCGACTGCTATGTGGTTTATTCTTAAATTATTAGCTCTTACATCTATAAACCCATGGCTTTTAAAAGGGTAAGTTTTTTTTTTTCCCTTTCAATTCTGTGTTTAATGCATTTTAGTTTCAAAATTACTTGAAACCTTGACAATTTTTATGTTATTGATGATGTCAGATTTTCAAACCCAAAAATCTTAGAAAATCCAGCCATTGTTGCTTTTAAAAGTTTTAATATGTTACATAGTCTGCAATGAAGATTAATTTGATATTTCATTCACATCTCTGCCCTTTTTTAAGAAAATTAGTTGATTAAACATTAGAAATAGAGATGGAGAGGTAAAACGTTGACAAAAAGAATATTAGTTCTCCTACACACACTTAGCTCCTTGTAATAGAACAGAGTTTAGGCCTAGGGGCTAAGTTCTTACTTATTTGGTTGGAAGTAAATAAAATAAATACAGTATTGAACTTATTTCGCACAAAACTGCTGATTCATGTTGAAATTGTGGAGAAATACAGTTCCATCCTTTTGGAACATTGACTTTTGCAGCTAAAACAAGATTTGACATTGTGTATTTATATAGACCTCCAGGGATTAGAGATTTCTGAAGTAACACATTCAGGCTCAGGTTGTGTAAGCAAGTTACTTTCTTTCTGAATATTTTTCTTTAATATTATTTGATTTTAACTTAAATATTTGCTGTTTACTTTAGGAAAGTAAGACTTGCTTCCCGTCTGGAACAGAGCTGCTGATTAAATTAATCAGATGCATAAAAATGATAGGATAATGTGGACAAATGAACATTGTTCTTGGTTCTTGGAAGGAAAGATGCTAATTGAACAAAATTAGCTGTGCTCTTCTTGACCCAAATTTTTGCTGTGAATGTTCCAAATTATTCATATTTAAACATTCTACCTTGTGGCTTAGCAATTGTATCTGATCTGTATGCCAGTGTGACACAGCCTAGAGAAGCTGCTAGAAGAATTTTGCCCTCAGAAAAGCTCGAGTCCAATTGGTGCCATTTATACTTAAATATTCAATAAAATTTCATTTGCATCCATTAGCAGACCAGGGTTGTCATGCTTCACACTGGAAACAGCAAATCTATTGCTTTTGGCCTCATCATTGATAATGTCCTGCTTCGTGGCAGAGTCCAACATCACAGAGATGTTGTAATTCTTAGAACCTTAAGTTTATGGCTAGAGAATAGTAGCACAATCAAGCCAGTATTATGTGCTTGCACCATGAACATAAAAGTTCTTTTGCAGCAACACCCATTTTTATAAGTTCAGGAGGATGGCACCTCAGGCAGGTTTCACTCTTAATTGAGGTGCTTCTAAGCTCTGATTAGATGTTCAAATATTATTGGCTACCAGCTAGTGGTATCCCAATACAATCATCCCCCTGTTTTTCTGTTGCCTTGATTGATTAAAAAGAAAAGTATTAATTTTGGAAAGTAACCATAAAACCCATAGCACAGAAACAGACCATTCAGCCCATCATATGTATGTATCAGGGTCCTCACCTCACTTGCTGCTCAATCATAATCAAAGTATTAAAAATGCAGATGGAATGCACTTTAGAAAAGATATGTTATTTTCGGTACAAGCTTTCACTGGATTCTTTTTATTGTCGTCCTTCTTGTATCATATTAAAGCATCAAATATTAAAATAAATTCAACTTGAGATTTGGAAGAAACATTTGAAAGCTGCCGTTTCTTACTTTGTGATGCAAAGGCAAAAAAGGTTTGTTTTAAATCTGAAGTAAAAACTGAAAATGTTGGTGAGAAAATACAGATGAGAAGGCATCTGTTGATGGAGAAACATCTTTTAATGCTTCAGGTCCATAATTTTTCATCAAACTGGAAAATGTTAAAGATGTAATTGGTTCTAAACAAATGAAAGGGGGGGAGGGTGGAAAAAAGAACAAAACTGAAGATCTGTAATAGGGTGGGAATCAAGAAAGATTAAGTGATGAAACAGTTGCTAGTGCAAGGCAGAAGGAATTCTTAATGGGTTAAGTAAATTAAAGATGTGTCAGGAGGAGGTGTGAATGGTAGAATGATGAACAACTGCCTCCCGAAAGCAAAAATTAAGAGAAAGGTCTGCAAACAAGAAGGAAACAAAATTGTAACAGAAGCTGCAATCTGAAATTGTTGAACTCACTGAAATTGGAAGCCTGTATGGTAATTTATTGATGGGGAAGATGCTCTTCCTTGTGATGATCTTCATTGGAACATTTCAAGAGGCTGATGATAGGGAGATGAGTGCATGAGCAAGATGGGGAAATTAAAATGCCACATAAGGTAGTAGTTTTACTCTTGTTCTTTTCTTTTAGAGTCACAAAATCATACAGCACAGAATTAGACCCCTCAGTCCAACCAGTCCAGGCCGAAAATAATACCAAACCAAACTAGTCCCACCTACCTGCTCCGGCCCGTATCCCTCCAAACCTTTCTTATTCGTGTAATTATCCAAATGTCTTTTAAACATTGCAATTGTACCCGCATCCACCACTTCATCAGTTGTTCATTCCACATGCGAACCACCCTCTGTGTAAAATTGATTTGCCCCACATGTCTTTTTAAAATCTCTCTCAGCTCACCTTAAAATCATGCCCCCATGCTTGAAATTTCCATCCTAGGGAAAAGACAACTACCAATAACTCTATCATGAACTAAACTTCCATAAGATCCCCTTTCAACCACCTATACTCCAGCCTTTCTTTATAACTCAAACCTTCCATACCTGACAACATCCTGATAAATCTCTTCTGAATCCTCTCCAGCTTAATAATATCCTTCCTATTGACCAGAACTGCAGAGAGTATTCCAGAAGAGGCCTCACCAATGTCCTGTACAATCTCAACATGACTTCCCAACTCCTATACTCAAAGGACTGAGCAATGAAGGCAAGCGTGCCACGCCTGTTTATAACCACCATATCTATATGAATCACAAAGTTCGCAAGAGTTATGAACCTGCATCCCAAGGTCCCACTGTTCTACAACCCTACCCAAGGCCTCATCATTAGTTGCATAACGATATGAGGGTGCCGGTGTTGGACTGGGGTAGACAAATTTAAAAGTCACACAACAGGTTATAGTCCAATAGGTTTATTTGGAAGCATTAGCTTTTGGAGCGCTTCATCAGGTAGCTGTGGAGCAGAATCATAAGACACATAATTTAATGCAAAAGATTACAGTGTCATGCAGCTGAAACATTATATTGAACAAACCTAGATTGCTGTTAAGTCATTCATCTTTTAGAATGGGTTGCAGATTTTGATTCATTTATATGTAAGTCCCAGAACTACTTTTAAGTCACATTCTCGAGATACCTTAAGGTGACATCTCAGCTCAGACAATGCATTAAATTTGTGAAGTAGAACCAGTCTGACTCAAGATTGGGATACAGTCAGACTCTAACTTCACACCTTTAACGCATTGTCCGAGCTGAGGTGTCACCATTTTTTATACAAAGCCCTTAAGTTATC
This sequence comes from Chiloscyllium plagiosum, assembly GCF_004010195.1. Lineage (NCBI taxonomy): Eukaryota > Metazoa > Chordata > Chondrichthyes > Orectolobiformes > Hemiscylliidae > Chiloscyllium > Chiloscyllium plagiosum. The sequence goes on along the minus strand of NC_057710.1, from coordinate 149,638,745 downwards.
TTGATAATGTGACTTAAAAGAAGTTCTGGGATTTGCATATTAATGAGCTGAAGCCTGCAACTCATTCTAAAAGATGAAAGACTTAACAGCAATCAAGGTTTGTTCAATATATTGTTTTCAGTTGCATGACATTGTAATCTTTTGCTATAAGTTCTGTCTTATGATCCTGCTGCACAGCTGTCTGATGAAGGGGCAGCGCTTTGAAAGCTAGTGCTTCCAAATACATTTGTCTGACTATAACCTGGTGTTGCGTGATATTTTAACTTGATTGTATAAGCCCTACATTTGTATTAAAATGCAATACCTCACATTTATCCAGATTGAACTCTATCTGCCATTTTTCAGCCCATTGATCCATCTAATCATTTGTAATCTTAGAAGACCTTCATTTTATACTATGCCACCAATTTTGGTGGTGGCTGTAAACAATTTTGGTGATGTCTGCAAATTTTCTAACCATGCCTTCTATATTATTTTTCCCTGAAGGAACTCTTCATCAGTTTGCCATATACAGTTTCCTCAAGATGTAACTTTTCTTTCTTGGCCCATTACCACTCCATTTGTCCTGCACTACTTGCACTATCATTGAAGTTCCATTTTACCCTTTTGCTACCCACTGCCCTTTCAATTGCTTAAAACTATTACATTTCCATCTTTTCATAGCTGTTACAGTTAAGAGATTTGTAAGATTTAATGTTTGATTCACGGTAAAGTGAAGGTGGTCATATGATCTGCCTGAAGTCTGTTTGACTGAGGTGCCTGTAGAAGATTAAAGGAAGACCCAGGTTGTTTTGATGGAGTAAGCTATAAGGTGTTCTGTTCACTTTGAGACAATGGCCACTGTCTGATTAGACTGTTTGCTGTATTTGGCTGCTCGTCTGAGTCCAAGGAGGATGTTGAAATTTTCATGTTGTAAATGGTTAGGCTCAAGTTTCAAAGTATTTGCATGATGACAGATCTCGAGGGCAGCTAATCTCTTTTTCTACCTGGAATCAAGGCTTGTGTGATTCACGTCACTATGGAAGTGGGTTTTGAGATGTAAGAGTTTCTAAGATATGTATGAAAAGTCTCAGACATGGTTTACCAAAGACTTGGGATCAGACTGCAGCTAGAGGCAGGGCATCTTTGTGGTTCACTGAAGAGAAGCTTGCATTTGGATTGCAAGACCAATTTTATGACTTTAAATGAAGTATTTGCCTGGTTTGAGCTAGAAAAAGGACAGTGTAAAGTGTACTTGGTGAAGTATGTTTTTGGTTGAGCTTAAAAATGACGTTCTATTTGTGATTTCATATCTACGTTGCCTGCAAAGTTGGCGTTTAGTCTTTTATTGCAGTAAAAGTAAATTTCCGTCATGTCATTATTTCAGCTATTAACGGAAGTTCAAATTTCCTTTTTACAAGTTACTGGTCTCTATAGAGATTGTAATGCTTTTCCAATGGAAGGTTAATAACCTTATGGATTCATTCCTGGAAGAAGCACCATTGATACCAGTGTTTTGTGAGGCAAGTGATGGAAAAATATTAGAATGACTAATACAACATTTCAGATTGTATTCCTTGATCTGGCAAAGCCTTCTAACCTGATTACTAGAAAGGAAGTCTGGATATGTGCTGGAATTTGTGCAGTCCCTGAGACCATATGCATGACTATTACATGAGATGTACAAAAAGTGCTACACAAGAGATATCATGAAGAGAGTAATCACAACTGGATACTTATGAGATGCAGATATTGTGATGGATGTGTGGAGTGATTAGAAAGGACCTAAACAGGACATAGTACATCAGGAAGGCCAATGAAGATTGTGCAAGCATTAGAGAAAGTAGCTGAGAAGAAATGGAAATGGTATGGTTGCATGTTGTGGATTGAAAGGGTGCTGAGAGGACTGAGCATGGGGTGGCGCAGGTGTTGGAGGTGGGACTTCCAGGAAAAACATTGAGTTGGAATTTGAGGTATAAGGCCCTTCAGGAAGGCCAATGAAGATTGTGCAAGCATTAGAGAAAGTAGCTGAGAAGAAATGGAAATGGTATGGTTGCATGTTGTGGATTGAAAGGGTGCTGGGAGGACTGAGCATGGGGTGGCGCAGGTGGGACTTCCAGGATAAAGAAGTCCAAAGCCGAAGATTAGATGGAAAAATATGGTTGGAAACTTTAACAAAATGTGATTGAAAGAAAAATGTTTCACAGACAGGAGGAGATATAGCAGGGTAATCAACCGTTATTGTGGCAACCTCAGATAAAAAGGGAGGAGCTGAAAGAAGTGGATGATGATGAAAGGTCTTTGTTCTGGAAGGATCATGCTGTTTCTCCCTCCACCGATTAGATTAGATTAGATTACAGTGTGGAAACAGGCCCTTCAGCCCAACAAGTCCACATCGCCCCGCTGAAGCGCAACCCACCCATACCCCTATATTTACCCATTACCTAACACTACGGGCAATTTAGCATGGCCAATTCACCTGACCTGCACATCTTTGGATTGTGGGAGGAAACCGGAGCACCCGGAGGAAACCCACGCAGACACGGGGAGAATGTGCAAACTCCACACAGTCAGTCGCCTGAGGCGGGAATTGAACCCGGGTCTCAGGCGCTGAGAGGCAGCAGTGCTAACCACTGTGCCACCGTGCCGCCCACTATGCCACCGTGCCGCCCAGATGTCACCTGACCTGATTTGTTTCCAGCATTTTCTATATTTTTCTCAATTTATGTTTGCTTACGTATTGAAACGTTGTAAAATAAACTCTTACCTGTTACAGAAAGCCGAAGATGCCATTTGCCTTTCTTTCTAATGTCCAGTCAAATATCTATTTCCACTGGAAGCCTCGGATAGCAAAACATTGTGACGAGTGACTTTTGTATATTTATAAGTTAATATTTTGACCTCTGCTCTTGTACAGTTTTTGAAAGAAGTATTTTGTTTACTTTTAGAATGTTTTATGAGCAAACAGTACGTGCATTAAAGTCTGGAGCTATGCAAAGCATAATAATACACTAGCTAGACGTAGAGCGCCATTCACCATATCCTGCTGGCTACCTTGCAGCTAAAGGCTTTTGATATGATTTTAGGATTTGCTTGACATTTCTTTTCTTATGCTGTTCTTCTAAAACTAGTTCAGGGTTCAAATTCAAATTCCATCTCAAAGATTCATCGTTGAATATTCAATAAATATAGTAATACATAATAGATCTGTAATTTGAGGAAGAAGTTTTATTCCATATCACTTTAAAACATTGAGTTGGAATTTGAGGTATAAGGCCCTTACATATCCAAAATACTCTCAAATTCTCCGAAGGATATTGCAATTAGATATTTATAGAATTTGTGTAAGTATTGCTGGAGCTTTAAGGAGCCAGATTGGTATAACTAGCATTATTAGTAAAGCAAAGGTAAATGTTTTTCTTGTTGAACACAATCTGGGAGGAAAAAAAAGCGCTGTTCTAAGATTGTTTTGGGTTTTTTTTTAGTTTGCAGACTGTTGGTTGTATGCCTCCTCCGGTATCATCTGCTGTAATCCTAACGAAAGCCGTTGGTGGAAATGAGGTGGGTACGAATTATATTTTGATCATTATATAATATACATCAGACAATAAGGTTATGAAAACTAAATTAGTTTGAATATTTTGTTTCATTTCTGTCTGACATGGAGTGTAATAGAGTTAAGTTTGAATTTGACCTTTGTTTCCACTGTTGCTGGCTGTGCATTCTAATCTCTAGAATTCCCTTCAGCAACCTTTTTGCCTGTCATTTTAATCGATCATCTTAAACATACCTTTTTCACCTTTGTCTTCTATAAGATCTTTCTTTGTAGCTTGCTGTGAAGTATCTGGAGGAGGAGTTTATGATGTTAAACATGCTGCATAACATGCTACATGTTGAGTCTCTCCTTCCAGATCATGGATGCTGTGGATTTGGTTGGTCCTTTTTCTGATTAAAATCCAGTTTTGTCACTCCTTAAAAAAAATTGCATTGACCCCTCCCCAAGTTATGTTTCTTTCTCTAGCACTCAAACTACATAGGAGTGATAAGTGAATTTATCCATGCCATCCTCAGACTGTCTGAGAAAATCTAATCACAAACATGACCAACCAATGCAAACAAGACTTACAATATTAAAATCACACAACACCAGGTTATAGTCCAACGGGTTTAATTGGAAGCACGCTAGCTTTCGGAACGTCGCTCCTTCATCAGATGGTAGTGGAGGGCTCAATCCTTACACACACAATTTATAGCAGAAATTTACAGTGTGATGTAACTGAAATTATACATTGAAAAATTGATTGTCTGTTAAGCCTTACATCTGTTGGAATACCATGATAGTTTCACTTCTTTCATGTGTAAATCACAAAACCTTTTTTTAAAAAGTTGCATTCTCAGGTTAGCTGTTAACAATGGTGATAGCTAGACAGTAAGATGAAGGTGTTAGCCCCCTGTGTTCTCTGTCTATGCCATGATGTTTAGATTGATTCTAATCTTAAAAAGTGAGATAACGGAGTTTTAAATGAATTCATGCAGTTTTTGAGCAAAGTACAACGTAACCCTGCAAGTACAAATTCACCCCACAAAATATATGTGTGCATGTGGGTCTTTGTCTCTGTGTGTGTGTGTGTGTGGTGCAACGGTGGTCACTTGTAATGTGACATGAACCCAAGGTCCCAGTTGAGGCCCTCCCTATGGGTACCAAACTTAGCTATCAGCCTCTGCTCGGGCACTTTTCGCTGCTGCCTGTCCCGAAGTCCGCCTTGGAGGATGGTCACCCGAAGGTCCGAGGTCGAATGTCTCGGACCATCGAAGTGTTCCCCAACTGGGAGGGAACACTCCTGTCTGTTGATTGTTGTGCGGTGCCCATTCATCCGTTGTCGTAGCCTTTGCTCGGTTTCCCCAATGTACCATGCCTTCGGGTACCAACCCTTCAGAAAACGAACAGGAAATGACATCACCACAAACCCCAGGAACCCCATCCAGGAGAAAGATATAAATAGAAAGCAGGAGACAACAGCTTCGCTTCGCTTGGAGATCGCCACTGATGATGTTACCTAGCCAGGTAATGAAATGTCTGGATATCAAACCTACAGCTCAGCGAGCAAACCTACATCCTAAACTTCAACCTGAGCTACAAACCTTCACAAACCTTGCAGAGAGAAACAAAGTTGGGTGTTGCTTACCTACGAGAGGTCCTGTGATATATGGAGTCACACGGAAAAAAGACTGATGGGCTTAGAAAGTAGTTTAGGTTAAAAAGAGACTGAAGTGGTTTAATGTCAATAAGAGCTCCAAAAGTAGAAGATTATGGAAGAGGCATTTCAAAAATCAATTTTAAGTTACATGTGAGCTGTATTAGCGGCTTATTTAGGGCTCTCATGAAGAACCATTAACTGAAGAATCTCGCATTGAGTGAATGCAGACATTTGCTGGAAAGAAACCAAGTGCAGCCATGCCAACTGAAGAAGAAACTTTAAATTCCAAACAGTTTTGACCATTCACTGAGGTTGTAAACAACCTTACAGATTTCCAAGGGTAAAAGGGTTGAATCTTTATTTCTGACATTTGTAGTATGATTTTTAAGAAGTAATGTAAAGTGTATTAATATTTAATTATTTTTCTTAATCTTGTTCTTTTGTTAAAATTACATAGGCAGCTTTTTGTGAAAATATTTAGTGACTGACCACCATGGTAGTCAAATTGGAAAAATAAAGCATACAGTCTATCAAGCCAGGTTTCACTTTGAAATGTGACTTGTCCAGTATGAACATCAGTTGGGATCATAATACCGGATCACCAATAGATGAGTTAGTGGAGTGAGAAAGGAGTCTTGTAAACCAAAACCTAGCCCTCAACAACAAAAAAGTGATTATCAAGCAAATCTCAAGATGGGCTGAGAAAACGAGAAAAGTATTTTGTGCCTGGTTACCTCCCAAATCTGTGGCTGTGGTTCTCCAAAGTTCATGTTGGAATCCCTCCAGGTTTCTGCTCTTGCCACTATTTCAAAACAGCGTTTACAAAAGTCACAAACTCTCTATGACTGTGCCCATGGTACATTATCCGTACTTGTCTTTTTTTGGTTTTCCTGCAACCTGTACCTTATTTGAGCGCACTGTCCTCCAGTTTCTTTTGTTATCCAGCTGAATGGAATTGCACTCACTCATTTCCATTGCTTATCTATTCTGTTGCACTCAAAGAACAATCTGCAAGGGTATCTTGTTTTTTGCTATAGCAAAGTTATGTCTGCTCCCCAACGTTTAATCCATTTCTCCCGCCCCGCTCCATTTCTAATATATACTGCCCACCTATGGTATCATCCGAAAATACAATGTTACATTCCGCGTGTAGCATGACAGCATCTAAATTTAGATCAGATTCCCTACATTGTGGAAACAGGCCCTTCGGCCCAATAAGTCCACACCAACCCTCCGAATAGTAACCCACCCAGACCCATTTCCCTCTAACTAATACACCTGACACTGTGGGCAATTTACAATGGCCAATTCACCTGACTGGCACATCTTTGGATTGTGGGAGTAAATCGGAGCACCGGAGGAAATCCACACAGACACAGAGAATATGCAAATGCCACACAAGGCTGGAATTGAACCTGGGTCCCTGGTGCTGTGAGGCAGCAGTGCCAACCACTGAGCCACCGTGCCACCCTTACATCACCAGCATGTCTTTTTGACCTCTGTGGTAACTGTAAATTGTCCGATTGTTTACCTGACATCCAGTACTGGATGAGTATACGTTTCTACAGATTATGTTTTGGAAAGACTAAAACAATTAACTTTTGTCAGTGCTATAAACTTTTTTTTCCCCAAGCTAGCAACTCAACCCTTCCCCTGACAATTGCCTGATGAAGAAAAACCAGGCAATTCACAATTTGTTAAAATCATATTGGAAAATGGAATGAGCTTCCAACCATTTATCTGCACTGAGATGCCTTTTACCACCTGCATGATATTGCTACACTCTGCCCTTACAAAAGCTTATTTGTTTTTTGAAACCTCTGATTTGTCTTTTATTTTTAGAATTTGACTGTTCTAATGCACTGATAGCTGGCTTTGAAATTTTCTGTCCATAACTTGGTCATTCAAAATTCTGCTGTGTCCTAACAGCAGGTTCTGTACACCAATCTGTCAAAACCCTGGAGCTCTTTCCCTAACAGCATTGTGGCGTGTACCTACACCAAATGGACTGTAATGGTTTAAGAAAGAAGCTTACCACCACCTTCTGAAGGGCAATAGATGCTAGCCTAACCAGTGATGTCTGTATCCCATGACTAACTTAAAAGAATCCCTCCTGTACTCACTGACTTCTTATAAAACAATGCCTAAATTTCAAAATCCTCCACATGTTTACAAAAGTCTTGTGGACTCTCCTATCCCTATCTCTGTAAACCCTACCCCCATGAGGCCATTGCCATTGTCTGGAAACTGAAAGAGCCATTTAAGTATCGTGGCGAGAAAATCCAGGCAAAGGCTTGGAATTCTTCAATAAAATGTTGAGCTAAAAACAATGACTGCAGATGCCGGAAACCAGATTCTGGATTAGTGGTGCTGGAAGAGCACAGCCACAGCAGTTCAGGCAGCATCCAAGGAGCTTCGAAATCGACGTTTCGGGCAAAAGCCCTTCCGATTCCTGATGAAGGGCTTTTGCCCGTAACATCGATTTCGAAGCTGCTTGGGTGCTGCCTGAACTGCTGTGCTCTTCCAGCACCACTAATCCAGAATTCAATAAAATGTTGCCTCCCATAAGCCTCTGCTCCAAGACATAGATTGGGGCTTTGGTATACTCCCCAGTTGTCTGTATAAGCACAGTTCCAACAGCACTCAAGTTTGACATCATCTAGAAAAAAGCAGCCAACTTCACTGGCACCCCATTCACAGCCTTAAGTATTCACTTTCTCCGTCACTGGCACACAGTGGTGGTATATGCCATTTATGGGATATGCCTCAGAAACTTGTCAAGGTTTGTTTGTCAGAACATTCCAAACCTGCAATTCCAACTGTTTAAAAGAGCAAGGGCAACAGATATATGGAAAACTGCCAGTATAACAGACTTATTCAAAAAGGAGGGAGAGTGAAACAGGATGACTTGCACGATCACCTTTGAGTCCCAGACCACTGCCATGTGGGTTTGCAAGCAGTTCAAAAAGACAAATCATTACAACCTTCGTGAGAGCACTTGGGAATGGACAGTAAGATTGTAAGATGTGGGAGCAGAAGTAGACCATTCACCCCATTGAGTCTGGACAGTCATTCGTCAATGGATTGGTCTGCTAATCTTAACTGCAGTTTTCTGCATTTCCTCCCAGTCTTTGATTCCCTTCCTTATTAAAAATCTGCCAAGCTCACCCTTGAACGTACTTAGTGACCCAGCTGTGATAAGAATTCCACAGATTCACTACCCTCCTTCAGACCTCTGTTTTAAATGGGTGACCCTTTACTCTGAGATTGTCTTCTTGCCCTCGACTTTCCCAGAAGGAGAAACAATCTTTCTGCATTTACCTTGTTCAACTCCGTAAGAATCTGCTAACGTGAGCCCTTTCTGAACCGCCTCCAATACCTTTCCTTAAGTAATGGAACAGAACTGTTCACATTACTCTAGATTTGATCCAACTAGTGCCTTGAATAGTTTTAGACCTCCTTATTTTTATCATCCTTTAAATGCTTCATTACCTTAGACTGAATGTTGGGCTTTATTTCAATCACCTTTGTTATTTGCTTAACTTGGATGGCAGCTTTTTGTGACCTTTGCACAGTGATTGCCCCTTCATGAAGCCATCTGACTCTGCTTGAGTATGTTATGTATGCAAATGCTTTGGAGTAGCCTGTTAATAATTGATAGATGTTAAGTTAACATCTCCCTCCTTTTTGAAAAACATTGTTACATTGGCAGTTTTCCAACTATTTGAGACTTTTCCAGAACTTAAGCGTTCTTGAACAATTACTACCAGTGCATCCAGTATCTCTGCAGCTACTTCCTTTAAAATCCTATGATCCAATCCGTCCAGGTCAGGGGACTTCTTGGTCTTCTTTATCCCCATTACTTTCCCTAATACATTTTCTCAGTACTATTTATTGTACTTATTTCCTCATTTTTTTCCCAGCACACCTTTCGCCCCTTGATTATTCAGTACTTTTGAATGTTCTTTGCTTTAGTCTTCACAATAGAAAATGCTAGGTATTAAATCAAATCCTCTGCCATTTCCTTGTTCCTCATTATTATTTCCCAACCTTGCTTTCTAACAGACCTATGTTCACTTTGGCCTCTTTGCTCCATTTTATATATTTAAATAAGCTCTTAATATCCTATTTTAATATATTGTTTAGCTCATTGTTTATTTTCTCCCATTTTGGTAGTCTCTTGTTGCTTTTTAAAATTTTTCTAATCATCTGATTTGCCACTAATCTTTACCACTAAATCCAGGTATGACCAGTGATGCTGGCATTCCATGAATTTAATTGTTATGCCTGTGACAGGAATGTGTTAGTAATTAGATTAGATTAGATTCCCTACATTGTGGAAACAGGTCCTTTGGCCCAACCAGTCCACACCGACCCTCCGAAGAGTAATCCCCAGACCCATTTCCCTTCTGACTAATGCACCTAACACTGTGGGCAATTTAGCATGGCCAATTCACCTGACTTGCACATCTTTGGACTGTGGAAGGAAACCAGAGCACTCCAAGGAAACCCACGCAGACACAGGGAGAATGTGCAAACTCCACACAGACAGTTGCCCAAGGCTGGAATTGGACTTAGGACTCTGGTGCTGTAAGGCAGCAGTGCTAACCACTGAGCCACTGTTACTTCTCAACAAGTTGCATCCTTAGTAAAAGTATTTTGATTTACCCGTCAAAATGGCAATTGTATTGCATTTGTACTGCTACAGAATGAATGAAACTTTCACTGTGCTTTTTTGATTAGCTCAAAATAATCAATTTGTTATGGAACAAAATTTGTTCTTTTTTTAAAAAAAGGACAAAATGTAGCTATAATCTGAAATTAGAACTATTTCCCATTCTCATGTCAAAACAGGTGCACTCATGAAAAACAAAATAAGACTCCGATTTTGCAGAAGTGATATTTTAAAAGGGCAAAATAAAAAACATTCTTTATTGGCCAGCATTCTAAAGAGTAAAGGATATAACTTGATGAATTCTTACAGACCACAAGGCCATTTCATGGAGAATTCAAATTGCTGGCTGTGTAGGCCAATTAAGAATCTTCCAATCAAGGCTTTGGTTTATTTGGAAACCAAGCTGTATCCAGATCTTTTGGTGATTGTAGTTCAATTTTCAGGGTTTATAAAGTAATCAATACTGTGGAATCTGTAACAGGATCACAAAGTTTTCAACGAAGAGAGGGAAAGAATTGGAAGTGGCACAGCTCAAATACTTGGGAGGGTTTTTAATTTTTTCTTGTGCACTTAGGATTGTGGAAACAAAAGCCAAGTCCAGAAAGGATTGGTAGGCTCCATCAGCACATGGACTCACATTGTCTCTTCTAATGTTAGTATTTCCAGCAAATAAGGGCAATAAACTCCATCTTTTATCTCCCAAAAGCTTTGCTTAGTTGTTTTTCCAAAGTCATTTCACCTTTTGTAATCAACATGTGGATCACAGACGTTCAACTGTTGTCTTAATTTCCAAGAAACCAAAAGTTCCTTTTAAACCCTTTTTAAAAAAAAAACCTTTTAATCCAGAAAGCGTGAATAGGTCAATGTCTTCCAGTTCTCCACGTAGTCCATAAATGTAGGCATATTCTCAGCATAAAAATAATTTACTCTGCTCCCTTTAATTTACCACTAATTCAAGAACTTTCAGCCACCTCAATCCTACATTCTGAAGCTCTTTTCTAAATGCCACTTTGTTTCTCTGCCAGCCAATATCCAATATTGTATGCATCTGAGACAAAGGGCTTATGCCCTTTTCCTGAAGAAGGGCTTATGCCCGAAACGTCGATTCTCCTGTTCCTTGGATGCTGCCTGACCTGCTGCGCTTTTCCAGCAACATATTTTCAGCTCTGCATCTGAGACAAAACCTATTTGGAAAAAGGCACTGTCCATTGTAAGTTAGCCTGAACTTAATTGGACCACAGGGAATAGTTTAAGTGGCATTGGAGAAGTACATTTTCTAAGTACAGCATATTCAAAAAGTATAGGCCAATAAAACATGACAGTGTTGCCTTGATTGGCTTTCTTGTTAAGAAAATAATATTCCTTCCTTTTGCAGCAGATGTTGCTTCCAAATGTCCCCAAATGTTTTAATGTCTGTTTATGTAACATGCACTCAGGAATTAAATTCTATCACATTACTCCAGAAAACTATTGCATTTATTGTCATGAGCCTATTACTTTGAGGAATACACTTTTATTATGTGCATAGTATAATGTTTTTGATATCAGCATGCACTACTTTCCAATTCTTTAAATATTGCTTAGTGACTTCAACTAACCTGAATTATTATAAATCAATTTCCTTACAAATGATTCTTTGTTTATTTGCAAAGTTTACATTGCAGTCAATAGGTATGTTCTTCTTGATTTGGTAGGCAACACTTTGCTATGGCAACAATTAAGGCTTTTAATTAGCCTTGAATTCTATAGAATGGGATTGTCTACACTGTGTTTAGGGGAATCCCTTTTACTTCATGCGCTCACCCTATATGCTTGACTAAATGAATGTCTCCAGTATATGCTGTAGAGAAAAGAATTATGGCTGATGCTTAAACATTTGATGATTGCAAATCTTTTTACATTAGATAAAGATTAAAAATAAGTATTCCTCACCAATTTGATGATCAACAATTCTGAGAACTTAAGTGCAGTAGCTAGTCATTTCAATCTGCTTGATGCATTCTGATATTTGCCAATAACCAGTACCTGTGCATGCTATTTATCAATAATGGCCAGTTTGATACTTTGTTTTCTCCAGATGTTCGTGAAAATGCACAAATTTAGTTTGACTTTATAATGAGGGGGTAAAAGAAGTTTATTTTATTCAAGTGTATTAATCCCTAAGCGTTTCAATTATGATGTAGTTAATCTGGAAATGCTGGAATTCGGAAACTTGCAGTATATTTGAATCTTGAATGCATAAAAGGATTTTGTACTACGTAGTTGTAACATTTTTATGTTTCAGTGTTCTGTGATCTTTGAGTGAGATTGCCAGTTAATGCCTTATTAGAGGCTGATGCAAACTAAAAGTCAGATTCAGAATGTCCACATCTTTTTTTCTATTGGAGTTCCAGGCAGTGTCTTTCAGAAACACTTTTGGAGACTGAAAGACCATCTGTAGCTTTCAGACATGCATGGTTTCTTAGTACATGCAGGTTTTTATGCAAATTTGTGACATGTTTTAGGAATGTAGACAATATTCTTGAATTCAAAAAACAATAACTGGATTGAATTAAATGTCCCCTAATTTTCTCTTCATAAACAAACAAAGCAGCAATGTCATTGAAGTGGCTAAAGGTTCTTGAATTAATGGTAAAATAAAGGGAGCAGAGATGCACAAAGCTCAGGATTCAGTTGTCTGGATATGTGAGGAAAAAGTAGATTTGAGAATGTTTTTGTTTTTGTTTTTGAGATGTGGTGTGGCAGTGAATTTGAAACCTCTGAGAGAGGATTTAAATTCATTACATTTGAGGGCAAGAAGCCATGTTAGTCACTGAAGATGTAGTGAGGGAATCTATCCTGTCCACTGACTTGTTGTATGATGAGCAGGATTGTATGCAGTACACAAAGTGATGTCTCATGAAGATTTGAGACAAGGTTAGCAGAACTACTTCATTTTTAAAATTTCATCTCTTGGAATAAATCCTATTGCTTAGTTTGCTTTTTTAAAATGGCCTTTTTAACCTGGGCGGCTACTTTTAGTGATTTGTGTATTTGTAATCCTAGATCCCTCTGCTCCTCTCCCACATTTAAATTATATTGCTTTATATTCATTGTTAATTAATTTCCTAAACGTTTATGGTTTGTGAATATCTGGTTATTTGTTGCAGTCTCCTTCAGCATTGACTGTCATGTACTCCTCCACAACTTTCCTCCCTATCTAATTTCATGTCCCCCTACAACTTTCAAAATTGAACTTTTGATTCAAAGGTCTAAACAGCACAGGGCCCAGTATTTAACCTTGTGCAGCGCCACTTTTCTGCCTTCTGTCACTTGGATTACCCATTACTTCTACTTTGAAACTAGCTAACCATCCGCTGTGTCCATTGTCTCATGAATCTGCATTCATTGACTTTTTCTATTGGTCTATTATGCAGCACTTAGTAAAAACCTTTTCTTAAAAAAAGTAGATAAATTACATCTACTGCACTACTTTTGTCTGTTTCCTGCATTGGTTCTTCAAAGCCATTCAATGAGGTTATTGAATATTAATTCCTTGATGTTTTTCTCTTATCTCAATTGGTTTGGATTCCACTAATTTTTCCTACCACCGATGTTCAGTTGACCCATCTGTAGTTCCTTGGACATGTTCTGTGTCCCTTCTTAAATAAATATAGAATGTCAGATATCTATGTGCCTCTGGCACTACACTATTTTTAAATGAGTTATTAAAAATCTGTATTAACCCCTTTACTGTTTCTTCCATGCATTATTTTAAAATGTGCAGATATCAAAACTAAAGCATCCTCTTCACGTTTGATTAATTGATAATTGACTGTTGTTTAGATGCGACCGTCTCGTTTCTAATCTCAACTTCAATATACAATTATATTGTTAAAAGTGAGGATGGAGTGGGTTGGGGAATGGTGTTTGACAGTGCAGTTTGTCGTGGAGAAAAGGGGTGTGAAAATGCTTTTGACTAAAGTTTGTGCGAAGATTTATAGCTCGGGTGCTCGTTGTTGTGGTTCTGTTTGCCGAGCTGGGAGTTTTTGTTGCAAACGTTTCGTCCCCTGGCTAGGCGACATCATCAGTGCTTGGGAGCCTCCTGCGAAGCGCTTCTTTGATGTTTCCTCCGGTGTTTATAGTGGTCTGTCCCTGCCGCTTCCGGTTGTCAGTTTCAGCTGTCCGCTGTAGTGGTTGGTATATTGGGTCCAGGTCGATGTGTTTGTTGATGGAGTTTGTGGATGAATGCCATGCCTCTAGGAATTCCCTGGCTGTTCTCTGTCTGGCTTGCCCTACGATAGTAGTGTTGTCCCAGTCGAATTAAATGCCTAAAACTAGGGGGCATGCATTCAAGGTGAGAGGGGGAAAGCTCAAAGGAGATAGAATCATAAAATCCTTAACAGTGTGCAAACAGGCCATTTGGCCCAACAAGTCCAATCTGACCCTCCAAAGAGTAACCCACCCAGACCCTATTATTCTACATTTACCTCAGACTAATGCACCTAACTTACACATCCCTGAACACAATGGGCAATTTAGTACGGCTAATTGCCCTAACCTGCACATCTTTGGATTGTAGGAGGAAACCAGAGCACCCAGAGGAAAGTCACGCAGACACGGGGAGAATGTGCAAACTCCAGTCAGACAGTCACCCGAGGCTGGAATCAAACCCAGATCCTTGGTGCTGTGAGGCAGCAGTGCTAACCACTGAGCCAGAGAGTGGTAGGAGTCTGGAATGCACTGTTAGAGGTGGTGGTGGAGGCAGATAGGGCATTTAAGAAACTTTTACATCGGCACATGAATATGCAAGGAATGGAGGGATATGGACCAAGGGCAGGCAGAGGGAATTAGTTTAATTTGGCATTGTGTTCGGTGCAACATCATTGGCTGTACTGTTCTAGGTTCTATATTATATGGACGAGTTAGACCGAAGGGTCTGTTTCTATGCTGTATAACTCTATGACTCTAATATCCTTGAGCTCAGATTCAGCTTTCAGCCTTGAACTTATTAGTTTTTCTTTTATGTTTCTCCTCCATGCTCTCCCTGCATTGATATTAACTCTTCCTCCTTGCAGTCTCCGACACATTAATATCGTGTATGACACAATTTACTTGACCTCTTCAAATTCTAGCCTCCATATTACTTCCCCTCATGACATCATCAGTGCTTGGGAGCCTGCTGCGAAGCGCTTCTTTGATGTTTCCTCCGGTGTTTATAGTGGCTTGTCCCTGCCGCTTCCGGTTGTCAGTTTCAGCTGTCCGCTGTAGTGGTTGGTATATTGGGTCCAGGTCGATGTGTTTGTTGATGGAGTTTGTGGATGAATGCTATGCCTCTAGGAATTCCCTGGCTGTTCTCTGTTTGGCTTGCCCTATGATAGTAGTGTTGTCTCAGTCGAATTCATGTTGCTTGTTGTCTGCGTGTGTGGCTACTAAGGATAGCTGGTCGTGTCGTTTCGTGGCTAGTTGATGTTCATGTATGCGGATTGTTAGCTGCCTTCCTGTCTTCAACCGGAAGCGGCAGGGACAGACCACTATAAACACCGGAGGAAACATCAAAGAAGCGCTTCGCAGGAGGCTCCCAAGCACTGATTATGTCGCCTAGCCAGGGGACGAAACGTTTGCAACAAAAACTTCCAGCTCGGCGAACAGAACCACAGCAATGCCTTTGACTTACTGGATGATCTTCGGGTAGTAGACTGTTGTAGCCCAGTGGGGATGTTGGCTGACTTGGTCAAATCAAATTTGGTGATGAATGACCAGATTTGTTATGTCAATCAATTTGTGTATTCAAGTGAGAGGAAAGATTGAGGAAAGAGCAGACGTAGGGAACAGTGTGATTTTGTAACATCAGCGCAGAAGCAAGGGGGGATAGTTGAGTAAATGCAGAGTTACTATAGCAGATGGAGACTTCAAAGAGAGAGATGTTCAGATTTTGAGAGTAAACTTGGGATGGAGAAATTTCTGAGGTGGTTGAGAAAGGTCATGGACTTAATGGAAAAAGAGATGAACCAATGTTCAAAAACAGCCTTTTATTAGTTGAGGCATGGATTCTTTTATTGATAAAGTCTCTGTTAACTAGCTTGATTGTTTATTTATCAATCTATTGTTTGTGCCTGTTCAAATATTGACTGGGTTAAAAATGAGGGTGAGGAAGTATGAGAAGTCTGGACATGTTCTGTGGGCATGTTCTGGACATGTGCAACAACAGGTTGTACTTTCAATGTAATAGAGCATTCCAAGACATTATCAAAACAAAATTTGACATCTAAAACATGAAATGAGAGGACAGATAGCAAAAGCTTGATTAGAGTGATAGGTTTTAAGAAGTGTTGTAAAGATGGAGACAAAGGTTTTGGTTAGGAATTCTAAAGATTAGCTTCTAAACTCAAGGCCCAGCTGTTGATGGTGTATTAATGAAAACTGGAGACACACAAGAAACCAGAGTGCAAAGACTCCTGGGGATTGCAGGAGGTTATCGAAAAAGGGAAGGGTGAGATCTTGGAGAGGTTTGAAGAGAGGATAATTATTTTGAATTGAGGTTGGAGGCAATATAGACAATGAGCCCAGAGATGATGAGTGAAAGGAACTGAAATGGCTGAAGCTGGCGAGTCGTTGTCTGAAATCTTTGTGACAAATAAATCCAGGAACTCGTTTAACTTGAGTGTGGAAGCACAAAGCCTTGTCAACAGTGTCTCATCAACTGCATGCTCAGGCAGGAATTTGGTACATATGGGGGGAATTCAGTGCAGAGGGAGACAGAAGTACTGCTGTTTTATTCTCTTTTACCTTTTAGTGAATATTTGTCTTTGTCAGCTAGGAGACTTCCTATTAGTTTAACTTATTTATTTAATTCAATTAGCATGTAACAAGATTAAACATGGCAGGGCAGCAAGTAAGGTATAACTGCAACACTTCTGAGCGCATTGCGCTCCTGGGTAATTATATCTGCACTAAGTGTCTCTGGATTGAACAACTTTGGCTCAAAAGTCCCAGCTATACCATAGGGCATTGTGGAGGAGGAGAGTTACCTAGACACTAAATTAGGGTGGTTGCCGGGGTTCGGTTGATGGGAAATTTAGAAATGTAAAGGCAGCATCTAATCATTTGAGTGGTCAGGTGAGCGGAAAAGAAGGTCAGGGAGTTTAACAGTAATACTACACCAATGAATAAGAGCTGTGAAAATAATAAAATACAATTTAAAATTAAGTAGTTCCAATCATAGTTGCAGGGATATGGTTACAAGGTGACCAATGCTGAGAATGAGTATTCCAGGATAGGCAACATTTTGTAAAGACAGGCAAAATAAAGAGGATTATACTACAAAGAGGATACCATTGAATCTGACTCTAGTAAAATACTTGGATAGTCTATTAAGTAAGACATCATTTGAGCTTGTAACAAAGACAATTAACTAATTGTTGGGGATTTTAATCTTCCTGTAGAATAGACAAAATTGGCAATGGTGCTCTGGAGGCTGAGTTTGCAAAATGCTTTCATAGTTTTCTGGATTGAGTGTTGTTCAATTTAGATTGAGTGTTGTTCAATTACGCAGGATTACGTAAAAATCTTAATGTTGGAGAAAAGTGATCATTAATATAGTTGAATGCCCATGTTAAGTTTGAAAGTGGCATGCTGCTGTGCCAAGCAAGAATCTAAAACGTGAAGGCTATTAGCTAGATATGATGGGACGGCCAAGGTTGATTGGGTAATTGACTAAAATGTGTTGGGATAAATAAATAATTCAAAATATTCAGCATATGTACATTCAGGAAACAAAAGCTCATGAACAAAAGTCTATCCATGCTAACTCGGGAGCATAAGATTATGATAAAAGAAGAACGAAATGAGCAATGTGAGATGTGCAGTTCAGTGCAAATGTGATGCCAAGTACATAGTGGTGGATAAAAGTAGCATGTTCCTATTAACATCTGCAATAGGTAGAATATGAACTGTACTCAACCAGTCTGCTTTGAAAACTCAACATCATGTCTCACGTTTGATGTGGTAATTGTAATTGGACAGCACCTGCCATACAGTCCATGTGAAGATTGCAAGAGTTTTTTTCGATATCCAAAGGACAAAAATAGACATTGGGCTGCTGGAGAAGTAGTAGTGGGGAACAGAGAATACCGCCATCCCCACCGCCGCCCCCCCCCCCATTTAAAAAGGGAATAAGGCAAAAGATAGGAAATTATGGGCCGATTAGTCTGACCTCAGTCATTGGTAGGATTTTGGAGTCCATTGTGAAGGATGAGATTTCTGAATACAGTAGCGCCACGGCATACGAGCGACCCCGTTCATGAACAAATCGGTTTACGAACAGGATTGTACGTAAAAGTTTGCTTCAACATATGTACGAAATTCAAAGTACGAACGCAAAAAGCCCGTGTGCGACCACGTGGTTTCATTGTTCTGCTTTGCTACGTGCTTGTTGAACGCAAAAGCTCTCTGGCCCCGCATGATTTCATTCAGTTCGTCTTTGGCGCATGCGCTGTGAACAGCGTTCGTTACTACGTCCAAGCATTCTTAGGCTATCCAAACAATGGGAAAAATTGATTCAGTTCGTAAACTTTTCGGTCGTGAACTAGGTCCCGGAACAGATTAAGTTCGTAAGTCGAGGCGCTACTGTACCTGGAATTGTACGGTAAAATAGGGCAAAATCAGCATGGTTTCATCAAGGGGAGGTCATGCCTGACAAGTCTGTTAAAATTCTTTGAGGAGGTAATAAGCAGATTAGACAATGGATTTACCTACTTCCAGAAGGCCTTTGACAAGGTGCCACACAGGAGGCTGGTGAGTGGGATAAGCATCCATGGTGTTAGAGTCAAGGTACCAGCATAGATAGAACAATGATTGTCTGCCAGACAGACAGAATAGTGATAAAAGGGTCCTTCTAAGGATAACAGCTGGTGACGAGTGGTGTTCCGCAAGGCTCCGTGTTGGGCCCACAACCTTTCATTTTTTATGTTAACAATCTAGATGAAGGAACTGAGGGCATTCTGGCTACATTTGCAGATGATATAAAGATAGATAGATAGACAGGTAGTACTGAGGAGCCACAGGGGCTACAGAAGGATTTGGACAGGTTAGGAGAGTGGGCAAAAAAGCAACCGATGGAATACAACATGGAAAAGTGTGAGGTCATGCACTCTGGTAGTAAGAATAGAGGCATAGACTATTTTCTAAATGGGGAGAAAATTCAGAAATCTAAAGTGCAGAGGGACTTGAGAGTGTTAGCTCAGGATTCCATTAAGTAAACTTGCAGGTTGAGTCAGTAGTTAGGAAGACAAATACGATGTTGGCATTTATGTCAAGAGGACTAGAATATAAAAGCAGGGATGTACTTCTGAGGCTTTATAAGACTATGGTCAGAGCACATTTAGAGTATTGAGAATAATTTTGGCCACCATATCTTAGGAAGGCCCTGCAGCAGGTCCAGAGGAGGTTCACGAGAATGATTCCAGGAATGAAAGTCTTATGGAATGTTTGAGGACTCTGGGTTTATACTGCATGGAGTTTAGAAGGATGAGTGATTTCTAATTGAAACTTAAAGAATATTGAATGCCCTGGACAGAGTGGGTGTTGAGAAGACGTTCCCATTAGCAGAACAGACTAGGACCTCAGGGCACAGCTTTAGAGTAAACGAACAACCCTTTACAATAAAGATAAGGAGAAACTTCTTCAGCCAGAAAGTGGTGATTCTATGGAATTCATTGCCACAGAAGGCTGTGGATCCCGGGTTATTGAGTATATTTAAGACAGAGATACATTGATTGTCAAGGGGATCAAAGCTTATGGGGACTGTGAGAAACAAAAGCTCACTCACTTTAATAATTTCAGTCCGAGACAAATTTCTGAACAGCAGCGTCGTTTTATTTATACACCTATAGGTGGGTGCTTTGTCTAATTGCCAGGTAAGGCAATGACAAAATGCACAGTATATCCCAAAAAACCCTTGCAATTTATACTGTTTTTTTCCCATATGTTTTCCTTATTCCATTGTCTGTTCCCTGCTTCGCTTACGTCACTCATTTCCTTAAGACTTATCCCACAACTTCTGTTTATAATGTCTTGTCCGTGACAAACTCTTATCTCTGACTCCCATAAGGGTGTTTGACGTCAGTCTATTGTAGATTATTGATTAGGCATATCTTTTCTTCTATCAGCATCTATTTCCATCCAGAGGCCACTTTGACCTCTTTGATTAGGGTTAGTTCCTGTGTCTCCGAGTAGGGGGAAACAGATGCTTTCCTGTTTGCCCATATATCCACCATTGTTCTGTATTCACGTCTCATGCTAACATATCCTTTCTTTTTGCTGAATATGTATTTTCTCATTCCTGTTCTGTATCAGAATTTATACTTGCAGAAATAATATTAATTCATTTATATCCCACAGGGACAAAGTGGGAGAATGGGGTTGAGAAACTTATCAGCCATGATTGAATGGCGGAGCAGACCAGATGGATCGATTGGTCTAATTTCTGCTCCTATGTGTTATGATCTTATGATTTTTATGGTCTTACGGTGTTAAGAATTAGATTAACAACCAATTTAAGATTCAGTCGAGCTCATAAGATGACTCAACTAGCTTGTAAAGATCTACTATGTATTCGCATGGTACAGCCTGTTCTCTGCAGGATAAGGAAATATGTTCTGGCACTGTCCCTTTTTTGCAAACATTTGTTTCCTGCTGCTATCTCCATGGCAAAGCCTTGACCAATCAGAATTGACTTGTAAATCAATCAGCACCCTTTTATAGTGTAAGTGGTTGGAGTCTTTAAAAGTTGGCATATATGTGCCTGATATCCTAATGAATGTTGATGAAAAGCTTTGACAGCATGCCTCTGTTCAATCATACTCAAGTTTTGTACTACCAAACAATTCTTTATAATTGCATTATGTAATTACTTTTGAATATTATCCCAAGATTGAACAATAAATGGGAAATTGAGTCTTTTCAATATGAGCTAAGGATCTGTGAGAGAGGTCTACATTAATGTGTAGAGGGGCATAGTTAGTTTGAGGGAATTTATAAATGTTGACATGGGAACTTAATGAGAAAAGTTTGCTAGAAATGCGTGCTGATGCACGATTTTTAACATATAGATTGATAATGTTGACAACAGATGAACTGGTTTCTGAAATCTTTACTTAAGTCCATGATACGCATCCCAATACCTCTTTCAATCTTGAACAAGTCATAGAATGATAGAGATGTACAGCACAGAAACAGACCCTTTGGTCCAACCCGTCCATGCCGACCAGATATCCCAACTCAATCTAGTCCCACCTGCCAGCACCCGGCCCATATCCCTCCAAACCTTCCTATTCACAAACCTATCCAAATGCCTTTTAAATGTTGCAGTTGTACCAGTCTCCACCACTTCCTCTGGCAGCTCATTCCATTATCATACCACCCTCTGCATGAAAACGTTTCCCTTTAGGTCTCCCGTATATCTTTCCCCTCTCACCCTAAACCTATGCCCTCTAGTTCTGGACTCCCCGACCCCAGGGAAAAGATTTTGTCTATTTATCCTATCCATGCCCCTGTGATTTTGTAAACCTCTATAAGGTCACCCCTCAGCCTCTGACGCTCCAAGAGAAACTACCACCCTCTGTCTTCTACCAAAATCGTCTTTTGGAAGTATTATAGTCTTGTGTATGCCCTCCATTGTTCCACCAATTTTGAAAAAAACATCTGTTGGACTAAGCTTTAGGTCACAACTTCAAACCCTTGCACCCCTTCTTTTACTTATCTTTGTTTCCTTCCTTTCCAACTGTCCCACCTGAATTGTGTTGTGAGAAGTGTCTTGACTTGCTCTCGACAGTAAAGGTGCTGCGTAACTATAGGTTGTTACTTCTAACAATGACCGATATAGTAAAGGAAGTTAATTGTGCAGTTATCTTGTCGAACTAGGTTTGAAAAAAATTGAACTGGGAGAAAGAATCCATCTTGAAAGGAATGCAGTTGACCTTGAAGAGAAAAATTAACTTCATTAATGTGACTTTTAGGATGCTGTTTTAACTTGGATAACTGTTTGGATTTGATTAAAGGTGGAGTTTGAAATCCTGAAGTGAAAACGAATGAATTAAGAAGAACATAGAAAAATACAGCGCAGTACAGGACCTTTGGCCCTCAATGTTGTGCCGATCCAAGCCCGCCTAACCTACACTAGCCCACTATCCTCCATATGCCTATCCAATGCCCGTTTAAATGCCCATTAAGAGGGAGAGTCCACCACTGCTACTGGCAGGGCATTCCATGAACTCACGACTCGCTGAGTAAAGAATCTACCCCTAACATCTGTCCTATACCTACCACCCCTTAATTTAAAGCTATGCCCCCTCGTAATAGCTGACTCCATACATGGAAAAAGGTTCTCATGGTCAACCCTAACTAAACCCCTAATCATCTTGTACACCTCTACCAAGTCACCCCTAAACCTTCTTTTCACCAATGAAAACAGCCCCAAGTGCCTAAGCCTTTCCTCATACGATCTTCCTACCATACCAGACAACATCCTGGTAAACCTCCTCTGCACCCATTCCAGTGCCTCCACA
>NC_057710.1:149610306-149615569 GCF_004010195.1 Chiloscyllium plagiosum | reverse complement strand
CATAAATCCTATCCCTTACAATTCTCTCTAAGACTTTGCCCGCAACAGAAGTGAGACTCACCGGCCTATGGTTACTAGGGTCATCCCTACTCCCCTTCTTGAACAAGGGAACCACATTTGCTATCCTCCAGTCTTCTGGCACTATTCCTGTAGACAACGAGGACATAAAAATCAAGGCCAATGGCTCTGCAATCTCCTCCCTTGCTTCCCAGAGAATCCTAGGATAAATGCCATCAAGCCCAGGGGACTTATCTACTGACGGAAAGTATTCATTCAGTGTCTCCCCAATCTCTTCAGCCTCCACACGCAACTTCCCACTACTATCCTTGACTGGACCTATTCCTACCCTTGTCTAGCTGCATCAAACCTCCACATTTCACATGCACACTTTGGGAGAGGGAAGTCATCAGGTTCAATGTGTTAACTGCTCAATTAGAGTAATAGTGACATGGGTATTGAAGTGAATTTTGGCTCCATGAGTCTCCCAAGCTTCCTGGATCTCTCCAGTAAAAACAAAAATGAGATCATAGCAGTTGTTGAGAGGGAGATACAATGGTGAAAAATGCCAATAAGTACTCAGTATTTTGCAAATGTTATTTTACTTGTGTGAAAGTTTGTTCAGAGTTCACGTTGTGGAAGCTCTGATTTATTAGTTCAGCATGAGAGTGCTGCTTTAGACTCTGGTTGAACCTCAGATGGGGACTAAGATGACCACAAGTAGTAGTAGAAAGACCTGCACAAAAGCAGACCTGCAGTTCTACTGGAGACAGTCGATAAACAGCGAGTGCAGTGCATGGGAGGCTATAAACAACATATAAGGTTTACACACAGAGGATAAGTTTCCACAATGCATTGGAAAACCAATGTAATTTGCACCCTGCTGAATCAAGAACTGTTGCCAGTTTGGCTTGGTTAACCAGTAGCTGTCAAAGTCGCCTCAAGTGTTTGCACTTTTTGCCCCTGTCTGATGGGTTTGCAGGACTAGTGGGGTTAGCATGGTGGCAGAATGGTTAACACTGTTGCTACCTCACAGCACCAGGTTTGATTCTGACCTCAGGTGACTATCTGTCTTTGTGAAGTTTGCATGTTCTTCATGTGTCTGTGTGGGTTTCCTCTGGGTGCTTGGGTTCCCTTCTATGCTCCAAAGATGTGCAGGTTAAGTGGATTGGCAATCTTAAATTGTCTGTAGACTCCAGGGATGTACAGGTCAAGTGATTTAGCTATGGTAAGTATGAGGTTATGGGACAGGTGGGAAGGTGCTGGGCATGTTGTCATGTTCTTTGGAGGGTTAGTGTAGACTTGATAGGCCAACTGGCCTCATTCCGCACTGTAGGGATTTTATGATTCTGTGATTCTGCGACTGACATTTGATGAGAGAATGGTTCAGTTAGGACTTTATTCACTGGAGTTTAAAAGAAAATGTGGAAATAAAAACTCATAGGATCAAACAGGATAAACACAGAAAAGATATTCCCGATGACTGGGGAGTTTAGAACCTGGAGTCACACTGTAAAGAAACAGTGTACACAATTTGAGGAGGAAAAATTTCTGAAAATTGCCCCAAAAACGGTGAGCCTATGGAATTGTCTGCCACAAAATGATTGAGGCCAAAACGTTGTCATTTTTCAGGAAGTAGTTGGATGTAGTTCACGGTGGCACATTGGGTGGCACGGTGACACAGTGGTTAGCACTGCTGCCTCACAGCGCCAGAGACCCAGGTTCAGTTCCCGCCTCAGGCACATTCTCCCCGTGTCTGCGTGGGTTTCCTCCGGGTGCTCCGGTTTCCTCCCACAGTCCAAAAATGTGCAGGTTAGGTGAATCGGCCGTGCTAAATTGCCTGTAGTGTTAGGTGAAGGGGTAAATGTAGGGGAATGGGTCTGGGTGGGTTGCGCTTCGGTGGGTCGGTGTGGACTTGTTGGGCCTGTTTGCACACTGTAAATAATCTAATCTAATTTAATCTAGTTCCTGGGGCTAAAGAGATCAAAGTGTATGGAGAGAAAGCGAGAACAGGTACTGAGTTGGATGATCAGCCATGATGATATTGAATGGCAGAGCAGGCTTGAAGGGCAAAGTGGCCTACTTCTGCTCCTGTTTTCTCTTTAACACTGTGGACAACTGCACAAGACATTGGTGCAACTGCACTTAGATTATACATGATAGTTTTTGCTACCTTAAGGAGGGACATAAATGCATTTGAAACAGCTCAGTGAAGACTCACTGGCTGGATGAGGAAAGATTAAGCATTTTGCTATTTTTCTCGTAGGCCTTCTAACTTGGCATGTTTAGTTCGTAGTCCTGACTGTCTCCCAACCATACCCTTACTAAAGACTACCCTGTCATCCTTCAGAGTTACATTTGAGCCTTCAATTCATTCCTTAGATAAAAGTTGATAACAGAAATATGGATTGTGTGAAAATATTAAACAGATCAATCATTGGTAGATGTATTCTATAGACTGTTTTATAGGGAAGTGCGTGAAGCTAATAAATTAGAATTGAGTAAAAATCTGGTTGAAATTTTTCACGGATTATTATTCCATTATATTAATTGGATAGAAGAAGCAGGTATAGGTGAGTATGTAAAAGGACAGTATGTAAAAGGATTCCTTTCTCACCTAAGTTGCAAATGTGCAACTGGGAAGATTTGCTTTTGAATTTAGTAATTGGAAATTAAACCAGATTAGATAGGAAACGTAAAAGTAGGGGGAAGATTGAGGCAATAGTAAACAATATAATATGCTTTAAGATGATGACTGAGAAGGACATAAAAATGCTGGAACCAGGTTAATAGAGTAGAGAACGGATGAATTTGAAGGGCTAAGGGCATAACTTGGGAAATTAAAAAAAAGTGAATGATATTGACAAATAACAATACAAAGTAGCAATGAGAAATGATTTTAAGAACATAAGAAACTGGATCAGGTGTTTAGGCCATTTGGGTGCTCAAACCTGCGCCATGATTTAATAAGTTCATGGCTATTCTGATTGCTGTTTTAAATAAACTTTCCTGCTTTCCCTCCATATTACTTGATACCCTTGATATATATTTAAAAAAAACTTGGCCGTGAATGTATTCAATGACCAGTCTTCTCTGTCTCTATCCTCTCTGGTGTTGAGAGTTCCAAGCACTGATAACCCCCTGAAGGAAGAGATTTCTCCTCGTAACCATCTTAAGTCTATTTTATAAATTGTACCACTAGGTTGCTCAAGAGGAAGCATCATGCTATCATTTAGCCTATCATATTCCTCTGCATCTTATAAGAATTTTTGTAAGATCATTCCTGATTCTTTTATACTCTGAGGAGAGGTCCAGCTTAGTTAATCTTTCCTCATTCCATGAATTAGTCTTGTGAATAATTAGCCTTCATGAGACTGCTTCCTAAACATGGCCCCCCTGAGCAAAGAGCGGTGGAGGCTGAGGGGTGACCTTATAGAAGTCTATAAAGTCATGATGTGCATGGATAGGATAAATAGAAAAAAAATCTTTTCCCTGGGGTGGGGAGTCCAGAACTAGAGGGCATAGATTTAGGGTGAGAGGGGAAAGATATAAAAGAGACCTAAGGGCCAACGTTTTCTTGCACAGGATGGTGTGTGTGTGGAATGAGCTGCCAGAGGAAGTGGTGGAGGCTAGTAGAATTGTATTGTTTAAGAGACATTTAGATGGGTATATGAATAGGAAGGGTTTGGATGGATATGGACTGGGAGCTGGCAGGTGGGAGTATGTTAGGTTGGGATATCTGATCGGCATGGACGAGTTGGACTGAAGGGTCTGTTTTCGTGCTGTACATCTCTATGATTATGACTCTGACTAGAGATTGCGAGAAACCAAAAATATTAATGACTTGGAAGTACCAGTGTTGGACTGGGGTGTACAAAGTTAAAAGTCTCGCGACACCATGTTTAATCCAACAGGTTTATTTGAAAGCACTAGCTTTTGGAGCGCTGCTCCTTCAGGTGGTTGTGGAGCATAAGACCGTAAGACACAAAATTTATCGCAAAAGTTTACAGTGTGATGTAACTGAAATTATATATTGAAAAAGACCTGGGTTGTTGTTAAGTCTCTGATCTTTTAGAATAACCATGTTAGTTTCAGTTCTTTCATATGTAAATCCCAGAACTTTTTTTAAGTTATATTCTCAAGCAAACTTTAACAATAGGTGCCATGTCAGCTCAGATAATGCATACATTATGTGAACCTCTGTGAGGGAGTATGTATATGTATGCGAGTGTAAAGGAGTATAACATCCATTAGTTCTCCTTGGTCTGATCTGCTGATTACCTCCTCAAAGAATTCTAACAGATTTGTCGGGCATGAGGACATCGTTAAGTACTTTCAAGTGCCCAGTTCTTATTGGAAGTACTCAAGGACTCCCTCGTAAGAACCGGGTATGATGCTCAACTCATCGACCGCCAGTTCTGGTGTAATGACGTCTTCAGGAGATAGACAGGAGCTGCAACTGACAGAGTACTTTTTGTTGTTCAGTACCTCCCAGGAGCAAAAGAATATGCCATGTTCTTTGCAAACTGCAGTATTATCGATGAGAATGAGTACCTCGCCAAGACCTTTCCCACATCTTGCCTTTAAATAATCACCAAACCTCAAACAGATCATGGTTCACAGCAAGCTGCCCGGCCTTCAGGACAACACCATACAGTGTCTGCCATGACAGGGTTGTAAAAGGTGTCAGTGTGTTGACACAGATACCATCCGTCACATACGTGGCACGTGACTTGGCCAACGTTGTCTTATCTCATACGCTGCAGGCAAAGATGCCCTGAGGCATGGTACTTTAGTGAGACCGAGCAGAGGCTATGGCAATGGATGAATGGACACTGCACAAACATCATCAGCCAGGAGTGTTCCCTCCCATTCGGGGAACACTTTAGCGTTCCGGGACATTTGGGTGACCATTCTCCACAGGCAACAATGCAAAGTGGCCAAGCAGATGTTGATAGTCAAGTTTGGTAACTGTGGGGACGGCCTCAACTGGGACCTTAGGTTCATGTCCCACTGCAGTGGCACCACTGCCCTACGTTCTCTCGTGTGTGTGTCTCTCTCTCTCTCTCTCTCTCTCTCTGCCCCTGTCTCTGTCGCTCTCACATGCGCGTGCACACACACTCTACAGACCTATAAACTCAGGCAGACCCTGTCTCATACACAAGCTCGCTCTCTCTTTCAAACACACACAGCCCCCATACCCATACCCATGCACACACCCTCTCACAGACTTATACCCCTTTACATAAGCTCTCTTCCCCCCCTC
>NC_057710.1:149579029-149606045 GCF_004010195.1 Chiloscyllium plagiosum | reverse complement strand
ACACACAGACTTCAACCTTACGCCTTCAATGCATCATCTGAGCTGACATGGCACCTATTGTTAAAGTTAGTTTGAGAACGTAACTTGAAAAAAGTTCTGGGATTTACATATGGAAGAATTGTAACCAGCATGGTCATTTTAAAAGATCAGACTTAACAAACAATTCAGATCTTTTTCAATATTTAACTCAGTTGCATCATACTGTAAACTTTTGCTATAAATTCTGTATCTTACGATCTTATACTCCAAAGCCACGTGATGAAGGAGCAGCGCTCCGAAAGCTTGTGCTTCCAAATAAACCAGTTGGACTATAACCTGGTGTTATGAGGTTTTTAACAAAAATATTAAGGCAGCAAAAGTATTAAATTATCTAGAAATTAAACAATATATGTTTGATTATATTTTCCAGGCACATTAATTTAAAAGGAAGGGTTGGGCTAGAAAGAAGACCATCAGGGGATAGACATGATAATAGCATAGGTAACAATAGAGATATGGCAGCAATATTGATTATTTATTTCACCCTGGTTTTTGCCAGAGAGAGAATGAGTAGGCATGACTTTGAATAATGAGATAAGTGCATTTAAAATAACAAATGAAGGAGGTGCATCGAATAAACGCAGGGTAAAGTCTGAAATCTAGAGCAGATATAGCAGAAGCAATACTCAATATAAAACATATAAATATTTTGTTAGAAAAAGTGTAGTGCCAAAGGACTGGTGGATAGCTGATACAGTTCCTCTATTTAAAAGAAGGGCACAACATATCTAAAGAATTATAATGGAGTCAGATGAACAACATCTAGAAACAAAGACAAATGACTATTCAGTATGGATTTGAAAAGAGAATATTTTACTTACTGAAATTATTGAATTTTTTGAAGAGGTGACAGAGACTAAACAATGTTAATGAAGTGTCTGTAGTTGATGTGAATTTTCAAAAGGGCTTTAATAAAATATCTCGTAATAGATTAATGAATAAGGTCAAAAATATGGGGTCATGGGAGAAGTAGAAGATGGATTGTTAGCTAACTCCATAACAGAGGAAGGTGTATAGGATTGTTTAGAGTGAAAGAAGGTAGGAATTTGTGTTCTCCAAGGATCAGTGCTGGGACTATTGTTTAGAACATATGCTAACAATTTTGATTTTGGAATCAAAAACACAATTTCTAAATTTGATACAAAATTGGAAGGGCTATCTATCACTGAGAAGGACTTCAAGATTAAAGGGAGATATTAATGAACTGCAATAATTGATAAATGAAGTTCAGTATAGATAAATATAATTATAAATGTGATCAGAAGAGTAAAGAAGTTACTTACTATTTGGAAGGTGCAAGTTTAGATGGGGCGAAGGATATTTTGGGTACAAATACTCTTAAGTACTGAAATGCTGTCACAGGTTAACAGGGCAAGAGAACCAAAAACAGACATTCAACTTTTTGGAGCTATGGAATTTATGTAGAAAGTTATGCTTATATATTATTAATAGCTTGGTCTAACCAAGGTTCAATGTTGTTGTAGTCATATTATTAACAAAGATATAGAGTCAGTTGAGGGGGTGTGGAACAGCTTTATAAAGATATTAGAAATGCATAGATATTTAGGAAAAGATTAACAGACTGGGTTTCTACTCTTGAAAAATGAAGGCTTAGGTATGACCGAAAAGACCTCTTTAAATTTATGAAATGTATTAATAGAATGGATATGGGATGAATGCTACCTCGTGTCTTAGGGATTTTAAAGGAATTAGAAGCAGGGTTAGTGGATCCATTGGTTATGATATTCCACAATTCCCTGGGTGTGAGAAAGCTTCCAGAGGATTGGAAAAATGCTAATAAAGCACCCTTATTAAAAAGGAATGGAGACAGAAAATAGGAAGCAACAAACCAGTTAGTTTAATGTGTCATTGGGAAATTGTTAGAATCCATTAATAAAGAAGTAATAACAGGACATTTGGAAACTCAAAAAGCAATCCATCAGAGTGAGCATGGTTTTATGAAGGATTAATCATGTTTGACAAATTTGCTAGGTGCTTTGAAGATGTAGCAAACGATAAGAATGTTGGAGATCCTGTAGTTGTCATGTATATGAACTCCTAGAAGCCATTTGACAAGGTGCCTCACAAAAGGTTAATACACAAGATAAGATAAGATCATCCAGAGGCTCACTGAAGATGTTACCTCGTATGGTGATGAAATGTCTGAAAAGAAACCTTCCAGCTCAGCGAACAAACTTATATCCAGAACCTCAACCAGAGCTACAAATCTTCTCAAACCTCGCTAAGATCATGTGAGGTTAGGAGTGATTTATGAGCTTGGGTACAGGGTTGGCTAACCAACAGAAAGCAGAGGCTGGAATAAACGTTTCTTTTGCTGGTTGGTAAGGTGTAATTGGTGGGGTACCACAGGGTTTGTCCTGAACTCCAACTATTTGCAATCTATATTAATGATTTGGATATGGGGATAGAAGGTACAACAGCCAAATTTGCAGTAAAATTGGTGGGAAAGTAAGTTGCAATGAAGAAATAAGCATTTTACAAATGGGTGTGAATAGATTAGTTGAATGGGCCACAATTTGGCAGATGAAGTTTAACATGGATAAATGTGAAGTTATTGATTTTGGACCATAGAACAGAAAAGCAACATATCTAAATGGAGAGAAACTTCAGAGTGTTTTGCTGCAGAATATCGTACATAAATCACAGAAAACGGAAATGCAGGTACAACAGGTAACGAGGAAGGCAAATGGAATTTTGACATTTACTGCTAAAGAAATGGAGTACAAGAGTAGGGAAGAATTGCTACAAGTGTACAAGACATTAGCAATACCCCACCTGGAGAAGAGCATGCAATTTTGGACTCCTTACTTGGGGATGTTTATAGTTGTTTTGGAGGTAGTTCTGAAGAGTTTCACTAGATTTACTCCAGAGGTGAGGGGTTTATCTTGTGAAGAGAGTGTGAACAGTTTAAATTTGTACTGTGGAATTTAGAAGAATGAATGGAGACCTAATTGAGATACATAAGTTGCTAAACGGGAATGACAATTGGATGTAGAAACGGTGTTTCCTCATGTGGCACAATCTAGAATGAGAGGGCATATTTGTGGGTAAAGGCTAGCAGATTTAAAACAAATGAGGTGAAATTTCAAAGGGTCGTAAATCTGTGGAATTCAGTACCCTAGAGAATAGTGGATGCTGGGACATTGAGTGAATTTGAGGACGAGATGGACATTTTTAATTAGTAATGGGTTGAAAGAGTGGGCATTAAAGTGGAGTTGAGACTGAAATGAGATCAGACTTGCTGTTGTGAAAGAAGTCATTAGTATAAGATAGTAACCAGTTATTGCAATCAGGAATTCAAAATAAACCTTTTCAATCAAAGGTGCAAATCTTGACCTACTCTTGGGAAATAAGGCAGGGTAGGTGACTGAGGTGTCAGTTGAGGAGCACTTTGGGATCAGCGACCATAATTCTATTAGTTTTAAAATGGTAATGGAAAAGGATAGACCAGAATTAACAGTTGAAGTTCTGAATTGGAGGACGGCTAATTTTGACAGTATTGGGCAAGTACTTTCAAAAGCTGACTGGGGGCAGATGTTTGCAGGTAAAGCGACAGTTGGAAAATGAGAAGGCTTCAGAAATGAGAAAATGAGAGTCCAGAGACAGTATATTCCTGTTAGAGTGTAAGGAAAGGCTGTAGGTGTAGGGAATGCTGGATGTCTAAAGAAATTGAGGGTTTGTTAAGAAAAAGAAGGAAGCAGATGTCAGGTTTAGACAGGAGAGATCAAGTGAATCCTTAGAAGAGTATAAAGGCTGTAGGAGTACACTTAAGAGGGAGACCAGGAGGGCAAAAAGGGGACATGAGATAGCTTTGGCACATAGAGTGAAGGAGAATCCAAAGGGTTTTTACGAATACATTAAGGACAAAAGGGATAGAATAGGGCTCCTCAAAGATCAGCAAGGCGGCCTTTGTGTGGAACCGCAGGAGGTGGTGGAGACACTAAACGAGTATTTTGCATCAGTGTTTACTGTGGAAAAGGACATGGAAGGTGTACAAAGTAGGGAAATATATGGTGATATCTTGAAAAATGTCCATACTTTAGAGGAGGAAGTGCTGGACGTCTTGAAATGCATAAAAGTGGATAAATCCCCAGGACCTGATCAGGTGTACCCTAGAACTCTGAGAAGCAAGGGAAGTGATTGCTGGGCCTCTTACTGAGATATTTGTATCATCGATAGTCACAGGTAAGGTGCTGGAAGACTGGAGGTTGGCTAATGTGGTGCCACTGTTTAAGAAAGGTGATAAGGACAAGCCAGGGAACTATAGACCAGTGAGCCTGACGTCAGTGGTGGGCAAGTTGTTGGAGGGAATCCTGAGGGACAGAATGTACATGCATTTGGAAAGGCAAGGACTGATTAGGGATAGTCAACATGGCTTTGTGCATGGGAAATCATGTCTCACAAACTTGATTGAGGTTTTTGAAGAAGTAACAAAGAGGATTGATGAAGGCAGAGTAGTGGATGTGATCTATATGGATTTCAGTAAGACATTCGGCAAGGTTCCCCATGGGAGACTGTTTAGCAAGGTTAGATCCCATGGAATACAGGGAGAACGAGGCATTTGGATACTTAACTGGCTCAAAGGTAGAAGACAGAGGGTGGTGGTAGAGGGTTGTTTTTCAGACTGGAGGCCTGTGACCAGTGGAGTGCCACAAGGATCGGTGCTAGGTCCACTACTTTTCGTCATTTATATAAATGTTTGGATGAGAGCATAAGTGGTTTAGTTAGTAAGTTTGCGGATTATGTCAAAATTGGAGGTGTAGTGGACAGTGAAGAAGGTTACCTCAGATTACAATGGGATCTTGATCAGATGGGCCAATGGGCTGAGGAGTGGGTAGATGGAATGTAATTTAGATAAATGCGCGATGCTGCATTTTGGGAAAGCAACTCTTAGCAGGACTTATACACTTAACGGTAGGGTCCGAGGGAGTTTGGCTGAACAAAGACACCTTGGAGTGCAGTTTCATATCTCCTTGAAAGTAGAGTCGAAGTTAGATAGGATAGCGAAGAAGGCATTTGGTATACTTTCCTTTATTGGTCAGATTATTGAGTACAGGAGTTGGGAGGTCATGTTGCAGCTGTACAGGAGATTGGTTAGGCTACATTTGGAACATTGTGTGCAGTTCTGGTCTCCTTCCTATTGGAAGAATGTTGTGAAACCTGAAAAGGTTCAGAAAAAAAGTTACAAGGGTGTTGCCAGGGTTGGAGGTTTTGAGCTATATGGAGAGGTTGAATAGGCTAGGGCTGTTTTCCTTGGAGCGGTGGAGGCTGAGGGGTGATCTTATAGCGGTCTACAAAGTCATGAGGGGTATGGATAGGATAAATAGAAAAAAAATCTTTTCCCTGGGGTGGGGAGTCCAGAACTAGAGGGCATAGGTTTAGGGTGAGAGGGGAAAGATATAAAAAAGACCTAAGGGGCAACTTTTTCACACAAGAGGGTGGTGCGTGTATGGAATGAGCTGCCAGAGGAAGTGGTGGAGGCCAGTACGATTGCAACATTTAAAAGGCATCTGGATGGGTATGTGAATAGGAAGGGTTTTATAGGGATATGGGGCGGGTGCTGGTAGGTGGGACTAGATTGGACTGGGATATCTGGTTGGCATGGACAAGTTGGACCGAAAGGTCTGTTCCATGCTGACTGATTCTGTAAGGGCCCATGGTGTCAGAGGCAAGTTGCAAATGTGGATAGAAGATTGGCTTTCTGGCAGAAAGCAGAAAGGGGATAAAAGGGTCCTTCTCATGATGGCAGCTGGCGACAAGTGGTGGTCTGTAAGGCTCAGTGTTTGGATCATAACTTTTCATTTTATACATTAACAATCTAGATGAAGGAACTGAACGCCTTCTGGCTAGTTTTGCTGATAGTACAAAGTTAGGTAGAAGGACAGGTAGCATTGAGGAGGCGGGGAGGCTGCAGAAGGTTTTGGACAGGTTAGGAAAGTGGGCAAAGAAGTGGCAGATGAAGTACAACGTGGGAATGCGTGAGGTCATGCATTTTGTTGGAAGAATAGAGGTATGGGCAATTTTCTAAATGGGGAGAATATTCAGTAGTCTGAGGTGCAAAGAGACTTGTGTGTTCTAATCCAGGATTCTCTCAAGGTAAACTTGTAGGTTGAGTCAGTTGTTTGGAAGGCAAATGCAATGATGGCATTTGTTTTGAGATTACTTGAATATAAAAGCAGGATGTACTTCTGAGGCTCTATAAGACTCTGGTCAGATCACATTTAGAGTATTGTGTGCAATTTTGGGCCCCATATCTTAGGAAGGATGTACTGGCCCTGGAGCATGTTCAGAAGAGGTTCATGAGAATGGTCTCAGGAATGAAATACTTAACACATGAGGAACATCTGAGGACTCTGGCTGTATACGTGATGGAGTTTTGATGGATGAAGGGGGATCTACTTGAAGCGTACAGAATACTTAATTGGCTGGACAGAGTAGATGCTGGGAAGATATTTCCACTTGTGGGAGAGACTAGAACCCAAGGGCACAGCCTTAGAGTAAAGGGGTGACCTTTCAGAGTGGAGATAAGAAGAAATTTGTTCAGCCTTCTGAGGTGAATCTATAGAATTCGTTGCCACACAAGGCTGTGGAGGCCAGGTCATTGATTATATTTAAGACTGCGATAGATAGATTCTTGAGTATCACAGGGTCAAGGTTATGGGGAGAAAGTGGGAGAATGGATTGAGAAAGTTATCAGCCATGATCGAATAGTGGAGCAGACTCAATGGGCTGAATGGCCTAGTTTCTGCTCTTATGTCTTATGAAAACCTCTACCTATCCCGTAAAGTCATTTAAGGCTCTTTTATGTTTCAGTAGTCTCCTCTCACTCTTCTAAACTCCAGTGAGTGCTAGCCTGATCTATATTCAACCTGTCCTTGTAAGAAATTCCCCCCCACACCCAGAATCAATCAGTTATCCTTCTCTAGACTGCCTCCAGTGTCAGTATTTCTTTCCTTAGACAAGAGGACCAGATTTGCTTACAGTATTCTAACTTCCCTATTTTATACTGCTTTCTCTTTTGAAAGGGCAGCAAGGCTATAATTGGGATTTTAACTTGAAATGTTTCAGTGCAATAAAGGTTTTTTTTGTTTATGCTGGAAATTGTAATGAGATGGTCTAAGTTTTATTGTGAATTATAGGGCTGTTTGATTTTAACCGACATTTTCTTTCAACCATTTTACAATTCACTGGCATTGAAGTGTTGGTTATGATTAAATAATCAAATTGCAATAATTCCTGTGTATTTAATAAAACTTGGTACTCATTCTTAATATTTATTGAAGTACTATATATGTAAAACATTTTGTTATTAAATATTAACATTTCAGTAAGAGTTGGGTACTTACAATATTTTCTTTCAGTCAAAATTAGTGGCTTCTTGTATTTATTACTCCTGAAGGATTTTCTGATATTTTTCAGATTGTATGAATAAAATATGCAAATATTTGTACAGTTGCTTTTTTCTTTTAAAATTGGGAAAAATGATTACCTATTAATCCTGGAAACTATTCGACTGGGATGACATGGTTTGCCATATTTTATACTTTGCATTTCCAACAGCCAATTTTGCTTCTGCAAGTCTTGAAGCATGATGGCATAACTGCGTTCCCTTTATAAATTTGCCTTTATTTCAAAATATATTGTTATTTTGAAGAAACATCTGTACTTTTAATGTTCAGAATTGAACTGAAATAGAAGTGCTTACATTTTTTTTTCGATGGTTTAATATCTGCTGCTTTAAAAAAAAAGAGGTTGGAAATATTTGATGTGCTGCTATTTTTAGTGCCCATAACTTGGTGCATGTGAAATCAATAAAATAAAAAAAAAATCAACTATAAAATGCAAATAAATAGGAAATTGAAGATCTGGTTGAACAGTGGTCAGATTGTGGCCTCAAATGCACCATGATGCTGTACTGAAATCTGCAGCCCCAGTGGAGAAGAGCTCTAAGGCCCCCTATAGACATATGAAGACCATTTTTAAACTATAATCCATTGAAATGCTTGAGTATTTTTTTTCCCTGCCAGGACATTCCCTGTATGGTGTTAGTACTTGTGTTCTCTTGGGAATGAGTCAACCAATAAAAACCATGTAGCCAGATGTCTGGTTCTTCAGGAATCCCAACGGCCAACCAGTGGAACACAGCAGCATTTGCTGTGGGCTGAAGATCAAAGATTTTTAAATATTTCTTTGGGGCACTTTGTGAGTTGCCATTTCAGTTCACATTCATAGAACGAATTAAAAGCATAACTCGAGGATCAGCAAAAATGGAAAGCTCAGCTGTTAATTAAATAAATGTAAATTATGATTCATGTATTCTACAATAACATCATTTTCATTTTCATACTATCATTTTCATTGTGCCGTTAAATATTATGTGGATTTTCAATTGAAACAAACTGAATCAAACTGAGGAAAAACGCCATTAAAAATACTTAATGTTTAATATGCAGTATCAGTTTCCTGCAGTTTGGGGAAAAAAATATTCAGGATATTTAGTATGCTAATTGAATAATATTTTCTATTTGAAGTTTACTTCTGGTAGAAAAGTTAAATGATTTTGGAGAAGATTTGTAGCTTAGATTGTGGATCAGGTTGTAAGTTTGCTTGTTGACCAGGTAAATTTGTTTTTAGATGTTTCATCACCATACTAGGTAACATCATCAGTGAGCCTCCAATGAAGCATTGGTGTTCTGTCCTACTAGCTATTTGTGTGTCTTGGTCTGTTGTGGTGGTTAATATCACTTCCGGTTCTTTTTCTGAGAGATTGGTAAATGGGATCCAAATCGAAGTGTTTGTTCATGGAGTTCTGGTTTGAATGCCAGGCCTCTACGAATTCCCATGTGTTTCTTTGCTTACCTTGGCCAAGAATGGATGTATTGTCCCAGTCGAGCTGGTGTCTCTCTTCATCTGTGTGTATGGATACTAGTGATAGTTGGTCATGTATCCTAGTGGCTAGTTTCGTGCCCATTTGTGCAATGTAATGTTTGTTGCCATCCTTGCAGGGTATTTTGACATTCATTCTGCTGGCTGTTGGTATAAGGTCCTTTTAAATTCATCAGGAGCTGTTTCAGTGTGTTGGTAGGTTTGTGGGCTACCATGATGCTTAGGGTCCAAAATAGTCTGGTCGTCATCTCCTAGATGTCTTTAATTTATGGCAGGGTGACTAGAGTTTCTGGGCATGTTGTCGTCTTGTTTAGGTCTGTTGTTTAAAAATCGGTGGCCTGTGCTTATCGGGCACCCATTGTTCCTGAATATGTTGTACAGGTGTTTTTCCTTGGTTTCTCTTCGTTCTTGGGTGTCTTGTGGCTCATTTAAATCATGTCCTGATGCAGCTCCATTTGTAGGTGTAGTTGAGTATCTGGTCAGTGAGTGTGGCTTTCCTGTAGACCCTGTTCTGTAGCTGTCCATTTGCTTTGCGTTCTACCATGGCATCTAGGAAGGGGGAGTCTGTTGTTGTTCACTTCCTATTGGTAAAACATTATACCAGTAAGGATGTTGTTTATGTGTTTGTGAGTTTCTTCTAATTTGTTGCGTTTTGTGATGACAAAGGTGTCATCCACATAGCAAACCCAAAACTTGTGCTGGATCATGGGAAGGGCTGTTCGTCCTAGCCTCTGCACAACTGCTCCTGCTAAGAGTCCTGATATTGGTGATCCTATAGGCATCCCATTGATTTATTTATAGATCTAGTGGGCGGCACGGTGGCACAGTGGTTAGCACTGCTGCCTCACAGCGCTGGAGACCCGGGTTCAATTCCCGCCTCAGGCGACTGACTGTGTAGAGTTTGCACGTTCTCCCCATGTCTGCATGGGTTTCCTCTGGGTGCTCCGGTTTCCTCCCACAGTCCAAAGATGTGCAGGTCAGATGAATTGGCCATGCTAAATTGCCCGTAGTGTTAGGTAAGGGGTAAATGTAGGGGTATGGGTGGGTTACGCTTCGGCGGGTCGGTGTTGGGCCGAAGGGCCTGTTTCCACACTGTAATGTAATCTAATCTAATGACCTGGAATGTCGTTGAAGGTGAAGTGGGTTGTGAGGCACAGGTCTATTAGTTTGAGGATGCTGTCCTTGCTGATGAAGTTGGTGCTATCAGGTGTTTGTGTCCTTGGTTCGTCGAGCAGTGAGGTCAGGGTGATTTTTAAAAAAATATTTTTCACATCAAAAGGCAATGCTGTGTGATCAAACAGTGAAGGGGGGGCAGAGATTAAATCAAATAGAGTTGGACGGGGAAATAATACACTCCACTTCCTGCAGTGCCCACCTCTCCCTGAATAGCTCAAGGGTGTTGGTGGACACCGTGTGCTCCTTCTCCAGAGACACCTTGGCTATAACATAACCGCGGAAGAGGGACAGGCAATTCGAGTTATACAAGTGCATCAGGGTAACAGAACACAGTGCAGGATACAATGTTACAGATACTGAGAAGGTGCAGAGATCAATATTAATGTTTTGAGAGGTCCACTCAGAA
Organism: Chiloscyllium plagiosum; assembly: GCF_004010195.1. NCBI lineage: Eukaryota > Metazoa > Chordata > Chondrichthyes > Orectolobiformes > Hemiscylliidae > Chiloscyllium > Chiloscyllium plagiosum. Next base: position 149,595,517 of record NC_057710.1, on the reverse strand, counting down.
GTCTGATAACAGTGGGGAAGAAGCTGTTCTTGAATCTGTCCATACATGTATTCAAACTTCTTTATTTTTTACCCAACGGTGGAAGAGAATATAAATGGAATGGGAGGTGTGTTTGATTATGTTGGTTGCTTTCCTGTTGCAGTGGGAAGTATAGATGACTGTAGATGAATGGATAGGAAGCTGTTTTGTATGATGGACTGGGCTGTGTTCACAACTCTCTGTGGTCTTGGGAAGAACAGCAGCATGTGTAAATTTCCTTGTATGTTTACTAGGCTCTATCCTGCACTCAAATTCATGTTTGAAATGGAACAGTCAAATTATCTCCCTTTCCTCGATGTCTTAGTTCAGAAATTGGTCAGAGGGTGCTCAATGTCCACCATGCTCCTCGTAATCTTATAAACATCTGTCAGGTACCCTTTCAACCACCTTTGCTCCAAAGAAAACAGTCCAAGCTTATCCAGTTTCTCTTCATAGCTTAAACAACATTCTGGTGAATCACCTCTACACCCTCCGGTGGAATCTTAAAAAGCGATGTCCAGAACTGCCTGTATAACCTCCCAACAGTTATAATCTGTGACTTGATTGATAAAGTTAAAAATCACACAACATAGCCCAACAGGTTTATTTGGAAGTACTAGCTTTCCAAACAAACCTGTTGGACTATAACCTGGTGTTGTGTGATTTTTAACTTTTGACTGATAAAGGCAAGTATTCTGTGTGCCTTCTGACCAAATTAACGTGTCCCATCACCTTCAGGATTTGATGAATAAGCACCCCAAAATCGAATCTACAACAACATTCACTCATAAAGCACCTTGGAAAAGCATCCTAGTGTCTTGATGGATATGGTATTTGTCAAAACAGATACTGAACAAAGAAAGAGAGATTATTAAGGATGTAGGCTGTTCGGGACATCCTGAAGCAGGCAAGGAAAGTATGGTATGTAGGCTGTAAATGAAAGTGGTCTTTCAATTGGTTCGTGAGTGAGTAGGAGATTAACAAGAGGCTGGAGCCAGGCGAACACAGTTTTCAAAAGACTTAGAAGAATGGCAAGGGTGAAATGAGAATGATTAAGCACACAAACAAATAATATGTACAGTTCAATAATTGTTGTTTATATTAGAAAAATGAGCACCTGAATACTGCACAATTAGATTTTACACAGGTTTTGTTATAGGAAACATTTTTTTAAAAAATTGGGCAGAGTAACGAGTATTCAGAGGGTTAGTATGAGTGAGCAAACTTATTACTAAGTATCGGCTTAATGACCTGAAAATTTCTGTTTATTACTGCTGGCAGTTGCAAGCATTATTGTTTACTGATTATAAGTGGAAAAAACAGGAGGATATATTGGTATTAATAGTAGACTGATTGAACTAGTGTAATTGCATAGTCTGATGCCTTTGGGTAGGCTGCAAATGCCACAGGTTGACAGACAGGTGATGAGGCAGCTCCAGCCAGGGCCAGCATAGGAGGGCTGGCTAATATGCTGTCTGCCCTGAGGGCCTTTGGGAGCACAGTTGGATTATTATGTTAATGCATGAGCCTGCTGCCCTCTTCCTTTCCCAGCTGGGTTTCCTGTTGTTAGAAACTGCTTTGTGGTGACAGTGAAGTAATATGCTTCATGATTGAAAGGGCAAAAGAGCTTGAAAAAAGGAACAGACATGTACAGATATGTAAATTTAATAGCAAGACTCTTGGAGGGTTCTAATGGATGATTTTCTACAAAGTTCAACAGGAAATGAATCCCATTAGTCAATTTACTGAATGAAATTAATTTTTGTCCCAATTTCTGAATGACAGTAATTTATATTCAGTTGATGCTTTTAATGCATTATAGCATTTAAATGTTGTATATGTTTCATGACACCAAACACAATCATGCTTCAAAGCATGACCATTATTCTTTTGGGCAGTTGATATGTGCATGCCATTTTATTATAAGCCAGTTTGTAGCTTACATGTGGTATGTTCAAAGTTGCTAAAGCTGGAAGGGGATTAATTAATAACTGTCATGTAGTCTACTGGAGAAGTTAAATTTATGTTTGTAGTTATACTTGCTTACAATTGCAGAACAGTTACATTCACTGGTAATAAATGGTTAATCTGAAAGGTCTTGTTGTTTACAATAAATGCAATAACTTCATTCCTATATGGATAAAGACATTTGCTTAGATTTGGATTTTACGCCAGTATAACTTCTGAGTTCCAGCAGCAAGCAAGCACAAATTGTAGCTTGCTGTGGTAGTTGAGTCCATGTTCTGATTAATTGTTTAAAGAATACATTTAAGTTATCGGAACAGTTACTTTTGTGCATCATGGCCAAGAAAAGGTTGCTTTTGTCAGTTTTAGAGCATAGGTTCCAGCTAGCAATTATATGCCTCTGTGCGAATATTTTTGCAGATTAGTTTGTTAGCAACTAGAAACATAAGTGCCACAAAATCATCATGTATTGTTGTCAATCTTTCTTGACCACAGGATCAAATTGTTGGAGGGAAATGGAATTTTAATCAGGTTGACTGTAAATTTTGAAGGCTGTTTTTAAAACCAATGAAATATGACCAAGACAAGGGAGAGAAAATAAACTTTGAGGATAAACTTCAAAACAGCATCAAGATGGATATTGAGAGCTTCTTTAAGTATACAAATAGGAAGAGGAGCCAAAGTGAACATAAACTTGTAGAGAAGAAGGCTGTGGAAATGGTAATGGGCAATGAGGGAATTACATAAGAGATGAAGAAATACTTTCTATGTAGAAGAAACTAATAGCATTCTAATATTACGAAATAATTAAGGGCAAAAGAAGTAAAAGAAATAACTACAATGACCATCAGTAGAGAAGAAGTGCTAGGGAAACTAATGGAGCTGAAGAAATCCAGTAAGTCCCCTGGACCAGGATGCATCCTAGGATAGTAAAGGAAATAGCTACAGAGATAGTGAATGCACTGGTACTAATCTTCCAAAAGAGGATTTGAATGTTGCCGATGTAACACCTTTACTTGAAAAAGGAACAAGACAAAAAAGACTGAATATAGGCCAGTTAGCTTAATATCTGTTATTGGGAGCGTTCGCATCGATTATAAAGGATTAATTGAAGATCGTTTAGAAATGCATAATATGATCAAGCAGAGTCAGCATGGCTTCACGAACGGAAATCATGCTTAACAAATTCATAGAATTCTTTGAGGAGGTAACAAGCAGGAAAGAGAAGCAATGGATAGCAATATATTGGATTTTCAGTATGTGTTTAATGAGGTTACTTAAGAAGAGTCCATGGTGTTGCATTTTGTATTTTGGCATTGGCTTACTCGTAGAAGATGGAGAGTTGAGATAAACGTGACATTTTCAGGATGGCAACCTGTAACAAGGGGCCAGGGCAAGAATTGTTTTCTGACTGAGAGTCATAGAGATGTACAGCACGGAAACCGACCCTTCAGTCCAACTCGTCCATGCCAACCAGGTATCCCAATCCAATCTAATCCCACCTGCCAGCACCTAGCCCATATTCCTCCAAATCCTTCCTATTCAGATACCCATCCAGATGCCTTTTAAATGTTGCAGTTGTACTAGCCTCCACCACTTCTTCTGGCAGCTCACTCCATGCACATACCAACCTCTGAGTGAAAACGTTGCTCCTTAGGTCGTTTTTATGTCTTTCCTCTCTCACACTAAACCTATGACCTCTAGTTCTGGACTCCCCCACCCCAGGGAAAAGACTTTGTCTGTTTATCCTATCCAGGCCCCTCATGATTTTATAAACCTTTATAAGGTCACCCCTCAGCCTCCACCGCTCCAAGGAAAACAGCCCTAGCCTATTCAACCTCTCCCTATAGCTCAAAACTTGCAACCCTGGCAACATCCTTGTAAATCTTTTCTGAACCCTTTCAAGTTTCACAACATCTTTCCGATAGGAAGGAGACCAGAATTGCATGCAATATTCCAATGGTGGCATAACCAATGTCTTCAAAGATACTTTTGAGTGCAGGTTCATAGCTCCTTGAAAGTGTAGTCGCAGGTAGATAGAATAGTGAAGAAGGCGTTTGGTATGCTTTCCTTTATTGGTCAAAGTATTGAGCACAGCTGCAACATGACCTCCCAACTCCTGTACTCAATAGTCTGACCAATACCTTTCTTACCACCTTTCTAAACAGTGGCACCACGTTAGCCAACCTCCAGTCTTCCGGCACCTCACTTGTGACTATTGATGATACAAATATCTCAGTAAGAGGCCCAGCAATCACTTCCATAGCTTCCCACAGAATTCTAGGGTACACCTGATCAGGTCCTAATTCCTAATTATAATGCTTCAGCATTGATGGCTGAACCTTAAGTTACCTTGGCTGGAAAGGCTTTGGAAATGCTGCCGTATACCTCTGTGCCTCGCTCTTTCAAAACTCTCCTTAAAACATACTTTGTGCAAGCTTTTGATCATTTTTTATAATGCTCCATGAAGTGCCTGGGGAGGTCTTATTATGTTGAAGACACAATTTAAGTCTTTTAATTAACTGGACAATCTGAATTCAGTTATGGTGGCATTTAAACATATTTGTTTTGTTATTTGAGGTCTCTTCATTATCAGTCTGTTAACATGACAATAATGCTACTGCACCAGTCGTCTTATGTTCATTATATAGCTATTTATTTCAATTGGTGGTCAAAGGTTCAGGTACTAAATTGTTACAAACAGGTAGATTAGCCATAGCCAAATAATTCAAAAACTTATTCCACTAGGTTCCAGAGAAGACTGGCCTGTACCTTTTCAGATAGCTACATATAATCAAGATGTGACATTGATAAGTACCTAGCCCACTTCAATCACTGTGGTCAGTCAGTTGTGTGTATATTATGTACCGCAACATCAGTAAGCACAGAACGCAGACTGTGTGGAAGTCTGTTTGTTTTAGCTTTCTAAATCATTTGCATTATAAATACCCTTCATGACTCAGCAAGCTCCCAACTATCTGGTGTATATTGCATGGGCTAACATATATTAAACTACAAACCATGTCACAATGGTAACAGGTGAGCGTTAAAAGCTATTTCTGAAAGCTAGTAAGTGGCACTGAAGGCTGAAAAGGTGACCATAATGTGGGCAGTCATGAAAATACTTTTTCCCTAATTATTATGTAGCAATCTGTCCGAGTTCAGAGCTGAAGTTACATCTACAACCAAGACTAATGCGCTTTACGGAGAAAGTGAGGTCTGCAGATGCTGGAGATCAGAGCTGAAAAGGTGTTGCTGGAAAAGCGCAGCAGGTCAGGCAGCATCCAGGGAACAGGAGAATCGACGTTTCGGGCCTGGATGCTGCCTGACCTGCTGCGCTTTTCCAGCAACACATTTTCAGCTCTAATGCGCTTTAACCAAAGCTAAAGGGTACAAACCTGTACTGAAGTACTGATTACTTTATCTCTCTCTTTTAAAGCATGAGAGGCTGATGCTGACCCAAATTAAGAAAAAAAAAAGACTTTTAAATGGACTAGAACACATGTGAACATTTTTTTTAAAAGTCTGCTTGAGATAATCACAGCTTTTTTTCTGCTTATTTTTTGGTGCGAACGCTACCTATAGACAAAAACCTGTGACCACAACTCTGTACTTTTAAAAGGTACAGCAAGAAAAGAGATAAGTTCAAATAAAGAGATTATAATTACTACGTTTAAAGCTACAGCAACAAATAAGAGAAGAGAAACTCTTTTAAAGCCAACAAAAAAGAAAAAAATACTAATACAGATTTTTAATGACTTATTAAAGAGCATAGTTCTACGTATAAAGATTGAAACCAAATATCTAATCATGAATTACAATTCCATTGACATTCTGTCAGACCTTCAGTTTAAAGAAAGAATTGATGTTTATGAATCAGCAGAACTGACAAAGAATGACAAGGAAATCTCTTCTCACTATGGGCACTGAAGGGGTAAGAACAATAGACTCCTCTGTTATTTCCAATGATCACAACATCCTGGAATTTTTAAAAAATATATCAATTTAACATTTTAGTCCATTTCAGTATAGACAATCTTGAGTTTAAGTCATATCCCCAACAACTAGGTAAAACGATTAAATCAATTTGTAGGTATGTGTTGATGAAAAGATGCGGGAAGTGATTTCACCAAAGCTAACCTGAATTGCTTCTGGAATTCGCGTATGCCTCTACATTCAATAAATCATTCAAAATTACTTCTTGCCAAGCCTGAGAATATACGATTGATAATGTACAAGAAAAAAATATAAATTCAAACAAATTGTAGCAGGCTATTAACATTTGTAAGAGCTTCATTCTAAAACAACTAGTGCAGATGTCTACAGGTTCTGTGGAACATCACGATCTTGTATGAGGTGTGTCCTGTCTCACCCATCAGCATCTTGTGACGCATGCAAGAGGGCATTGGACTAAAAATGCAATCACTAAGAGAAACTCACGTCCCACAGCAGTACGTGAAGAACAGACAACCAAGGAAAAATGCTGTGGAAGCTTCCAAAGTTCCTTTCTGACATCCGAGCATACCAATAAATCTCAGGAAGTAATTACAATGTGTACAGACACCAGTCAGGCATTACACATGGTAAATTTGACACACTGCATGGTCGAGATAAGAAAAGCTGAAGCCTTTAACTCCATGCAAGTGAAAACCACAAAAGGAGTGGACAGCATGCATCATATGTCAAAAATCAATATAGTTAATAAGTGTAAAATAACCCTTTTAGACTTCTTACACAAGATGTATTCAGGAAACTGGCACAATGTGATGTAATTCATCTAAGGTAAACTAACTGCTTACAATGAGTCTGACATCCCATAATTTGGTACACCTATCTTAAATGCCAACACAACTGTTGAGATAGGCACCTGACACCTTTTATATCTATGAAACAAATGGACCAACAACTATCCATTTGCAAGCAAGCATAGGTCTGCATCTTAATATGATCTACGAGGTGACAAATCCATAATTTGCAACACCAAAGATCCCAGACTGCAAACTTGCTCTCATACACTTCGATTGCAACCATGCGGAACAGATTTGGCAAGCTACCTCAGAACATTACCAGCTTTCCAGCTCAAAAAATTCATTATCAACCTGTGTTTTGAATGCATCCAGGTCCTTAAGCTAGTCCATTTGTTCTAGTCATTCCAAGGTGAACTTGGACCGTCCATAAATGTAATCATCAAAAGCAAATAAGTCATAATTCCATGAGCTGTCCATCAAGATGTCCAAGACCATACACATGTGGGTGAAATTGATGCATAGAGAGAGATTGGCATGTAAGTCCATGTGTTGGCTCAGTATTAATAAGGGTATCAGTTACTGATTCAAGTCCTGTGATATATGTTAGTTCCATCATCCCCAACAATCAAGAGCATATGATATTTCTTCCAAACTGTGATGCAAGACTGCAACTGATATTTTCCATGTCCACAGACAGTATTACATTCTTTTGACTATTTCACCTACTGCCTTTTGTGAGACAAACCAAATGTACTACTAGTGCAATAAAAGCAAAAGACAGCAGATGCTGGAAATCTGAAATAAACAGAATGCTGAAGAAACTCAGCAAGTTTGGAGCGTCTGTGTAGAGAATCAGAGTTAATGTTTCGTGTCTGGTATGACTTTTCAGAATCATCAGTGTAATGGTTGTTGACATCTTGACCACCATATTCAGTGTTTGGTATGCTGAACAACAGTTGGAAGTAGACCAGTGCGTCCTTCCAATCATGGACAAGAAATAGGGTATTCAACATATTACCACCTCTCCTCACTATCTTCAGATCAGTTTAGGATGTCTGATCAATGAAAACAAGTTGGACCATGCTGTATAACTTTATAACAGTCTTGCAGAATGCATTAGAAAAACTCTGTTCTGAGAAAGGGACACCAGCCCCAAAATGTTAACTTTGATTTCTCTTCACCAATGCTGCATGACCTGCTGAGGTTTTCCACCAACTTCTGTTTTGCTGCAGAATGCATTGTTCTTTCTATGAAAACTATGATCATTAAATGTAAAATAACTTGCCAAATATTTGAATAGCTATGGTAAATCTGCGTACATCCTGGGGTTTACCCACAGTGGCAACACTCAAGTTTGGAAGTGAAATGGGATGTGTTATAGCATAGATACCAGGCATGACAGTTGTTTTTAAGATTGTCAGTTATCACAGCATGTGACATTCTGGTATAAAGGTAATCCCTTATATTTCATCAATCTCTCTGTGTAATGAAGTCAGCCTGCTATGTGTGCATAATGTAGAGTAACACCACTACACACTGAACCACAGCTGTGTATGTAATTGAATGTAAATAAACTTCAGTAAAACTCAATAAAGCTTGATTTTATGCGTTATATTTAATAGGGGTTAACATCTAGGAAGTAAACCATATCAAGGTTCACTAGATTACGCATTTCCTTTAAACATTGCTTACTAACATGGAGAGACTCCACATGTTTTGATTTCTACATTCAAGAATTCTATAAAAGTTGTTTCTGTACTTCTGATAGGAAGGACAGTCAATCCGCTGGTAGGAAGGATGTAGTCTTTATTCCTAAATCCAGGGTGTGTAGATAAATGTTAGCTATAGAGTCTTAGAGATGTACAGCATAGAAACAGACCCTTCGATCCAACCCGTCCATGTCGACCAGATATCCCAACCCTACAGAGAAAGCTTAGTTGATATATTATTTAGGAGCAAATTACTGCAGATGCTGGAATCTGTTCTGAAAAGAAATAGTATTGGACATCACAGCAGGTCTGGCAGCATCCACAGAGCAAAAAAACAAGCTAACTTTTCAAGTCTGGATGATTCTTGACATATTAATTGTCTCATTAGTATTAGTTATTGACTAGGAAATCTCATGGGTTTATTCAACAGCTGAGCCTACAACATAAAGTTATAAATAACTATACAACCACCTTTCGGCAAGCTCATGCTAGACTGCACCTGGCATTTGATCGTGTGGTTTCATTGTCATCCTTGTCTCATTAGCAAATCCTGATCAAGTTCCTATTTATTCAGCTTGTTTTGACTGTTAGGGGAAAAATGATCAAAAATTGTGTTTTATGTGGATTGTCGAAAAACAGCCACCATATCTTGAGGTAATTAATTTTCTTTTTAAATTCGGGGTGAGGCAATATCAATTTAATGGCCACTGTACTTAAAGCATTCAAATCAAGGTCCTGACAAATCTATCCTGAAAGTTTCTATTTTTTTGATATACTGGACCCTCACTTCCTACCCCTTTCTGTCATAGGATTAAGTTCTGCATGCATAAGTCCAGAGAATTTCTGTACAGGAATTGAAAAAGACTGAGGATTGTTAGTTGTGCATATGGCTATTACAGATATTAAGTCATATTTCTCCCAACCAACATGACCCACATTCACGCTCAAACTGCTGCTACCAGCTCAGGATTGTGTAATATTAAATATTTGTAATCTGTGCAGGAATAATTAAGTATTAGACATCTGGACAATATGGCGACATTTGTAATTGAATTGCTCTTCAAGCTTTTCAGCACAGTTTTGGAAGATTATGATTCCTTAGAATAACGTTATAATCACAACTTACAACCAATAATATGAACGAAAATCCTTAAAGCATGGCAGCCATTGTGCCATCTTGAGACATGACATTGCATTTGGAATGCTTGGAGCAGGAAGCCTGAGGTTCACCTTGTGATGCATGCAACGCACTGTTGATGAAGAAATTAAGTAAATTGGATGACATGGACAACAGAGCTTCATTTCCCATTTGAGACAGTGATTTAGTTAATCTTTAATCTTTTCCTGCATAAATATTGGAATTGGACGACAAATATTGCCTGGAATCCAAAGTTTCAGTCATGCCACTGAAATTCTTTTTAGTCTAGGTTTTATAACTGGTTTTATTTAAAACTTGGAAATGCCTTTGAAGTTAAAGGACGAGTTACAAAAACTCTTAATATAAGCAAGAGATAACGGGGTCAAAAGTTGCAGGAAAATCAATGAACACAATGTGAAAGCTACCTCTACAGTGCTGTGAAACAGTTCCAAAATTCGTGACTGCAATCACTCTCACTGTTTTCTTCCCACCTTACCCTTTCCCCTCTTCCACCAAACCACCCCCCCCCCGCCTCGTTTCCACCTTCAGTATCTCCTCCATGTATTCTTTCTCTTCCCTTCCATTTCCCTCAATGGTTTGTTGCTTGTAATTTATTTGTAAGTTAGCTGTGACTGACTCACTTGTCAGAACATATCTTCCATCAGAGATGCTTTTCATGCTGTATTGACCCTTAAAACATTTATATGTAGTTTTAAGAGGTAAAAGGTTCATTTCTCTTCTCTATCAATTCTCTTGTGAATCTCCTATGCCCCTTCATTCCCTTTCTTACAACCATCTAAACTAGTCATAATGTGATACTTGTCCTGGAGACCTTCAACTTATCAGTTGGAGGCAAAGAACTTGTATTTATTTTAAAATGGAGACGCCATATGTAGCTATTCTCCTAGGCAATGACTGAAGCAGTGCCTGATCCCATTACAGACTAGAAATTCCTACCCCTCTGATCTGCTTCTGTATACCCTGCCTTTTGTCAGCCAGTAACTAGCCTCCAAATAATTAAACGATCATGATGCCCTCTAACCCATTCTAACTGTCGGATAACTTCCTACTTAAAATTTCTCAGAAACTGCAAGACTGGAAATTTCTATCTAATTACCCTGTGTTGGTGTTTGCTCTCCAGATGAGTAACAATATAAATCCCATGTGCCAGTCCCTTTAAGAGTCATAGAGATCTACAACATAGATTGATGTTTTGGCCCATCATGTGCTCACGGGTCGAAAATAAACACACTAACAATTTTTACTCCTCCTTTCCAGTACCTGACTCTCAGCCTTGTATGTTTTGGCATTACAAGTGTGCATCTAAATACTTAAATATTATGAGGGTTTCTGCCGCTACCACCCTTACAGGCAGTGTATTCCAGATTCCCACCATCCTCTGGGTGAAAAATATTTCTTCAGATCTCATCTAAACCTTCTGCTTACTTTTAAATCTAAGCCCCCAGTTCATTTGATCCCTCCAGCAAGGAGAAAAGGTTCTTTCTGTCTATTCTATCATGTCTCCTCTCAATCCCCTCTGCTTCAAAGAGAACAATCCCAATCTGTCCAATCTCTCTTCATAACTGAAATTCCATAGCCCAGGCAGCAGTTTGGTAAGTCTCCTCTGCACGCTCTCCAGTGCTATCACATATCTCCTATAATGTGGATTCCAGAATGTTGCATGATACTGTTGTGAACCAATGTTTTTTACGTAATCCTTTGCTCCTTTTCCTTCAACAACCAATTTAACCTCGTCTTAAATGTTGACATGGATTCTGTTTTAATGTCCTACATCAGAAATGGAATTTACACTCTTCTAATCTTATTTTAAAATTATTTCTCCCATTACCTGTTCTACATTGCTTGGCTGGAATCTTTTATTTAAGTTTTCTCATCATACATCCCTCAACCATTGAAAGCTATCTAATTGCATGTCCTCTATCAGTTTGACTTCATATCTCCTTCCTTCAACCTAATTAGAAGGAGAGCCTAACAGGGAAAATGGTGGAGCAGCAAAGGCAAGAGTTCCAGGGGGATAATCGCAAGGAAAAAGGAACATACTAAGGAAAGGATGAGGCAACCATGGCTTACAAGGGAAGTCAGGGACAGCATAAAAGAAAAACCATACAATGTGGTGAAGATTAGTGAGAAGGCAAAGGATTGGGAAGTCTTTAAAAACCAGTGGAGGATAAGTGAAAAAGCAATAAGGGGGAGAAGGTGAAATACGACAGTAAGCGAGCTAGTAATATAAAAGAAGATTGCAAGAGTTACTTTTAAACACATAAAAGGTAAGCAAGAGGCAAGAGTGTAAATTGGACTGCTGGAAAGAGAAGCTGGAGGAGTGATAAGAAATGGAAGAACTGAAAAGGTACTTTTCATCAGTCTACATGGTGGAAGACACCAGCAGGGTATGGGGCTGTCTGCGTGCGTTTTCTCCAGGTGTTCTGGTTTCCTTCCGCAGTCCAAAGATGTGCAGGTCAGGTGGATTGGCTATGCAAAATTGCTCATAGTGTTCAGGAATGTGTAGGCTAGGCGCAGTAGTCAGAGGAAATATAGAGTAATAGGGGAAGGGAGAAAGTGAGGACTGCAGATGCTGGAGATCAAAGTCGAGAGTGTGGTGCTGGAAAAGCACAGCAGGTCATGCGGCATCAGGCTTATGCCTGAAACGTCGATTCTCCTGCTCCTCGGATCCTGCCTGACCTGCTGTGCTTTTCCAGCACCACACTCTTGACTCTAATAGGGGAAGGGGTCTGGGTAGGATAGTCTTTGGAGGGTCGTTGTGGACTTGTTGGGCCAAATGGCCTGTTTCCACACCATAGGACCTCTATAAAGCTCTATACCAGAACTTAGAGTTGGGAGCTGAGATAAATGCAGTGGTTATCACTAAGGAGAAAGTGCTGGGAAATCTGAAAGATCTGAAATTGGATAAATCGCGCAGACCAGATGAACTATACCCCAGAGTTGTAAAGAAGATAGCCGAGGAGGCATTGGTCGTGATCTTTCAGGAATCATTGGAGCCGGGGAGAGTCCTGCTATGACAGAATTCAGAGTAGGGCAAATGTCTCAGAAATCTAATGTCAGGCATTGGAACAACACCCCACCCATCAGAGTTAGTTTGGAGTAATTAACACCTCAGTGTTGGACGAGTTGGCTTGATTATTGCATTGGATTGCCTGTCTTGACACCAGGTTTGAAGAGATCTTGCAATTGCTGGTACTTTTGAGGTGCCTGTTGTAGGTTGTCGAAACCACTGAACCATATTTAGGGGAGATGGTGGCATAGTGGAATTTTTAGTGGACCTCAGAGTAATGTTCCAGGGACATGGGGTTGACTCCCACCCTGGCAGATAGTGAAATTTGAATTCAATTTTAAAAAGTCCAGAATATAAGCATGCCTCGTGAACCATGAACCACTGAATTTTTGTGAAAACTCATCTGGTTCCATATGTCCTCGAGGGAAGGAAATCTGCCATTCTCATCTGCTATGCCAACATGTGAATCCAGATCTACAGCAATGTGGTTGACTCTTAATTGCTGTCTGGGCAGTTAGAAATGAGCTCCTATGACACGTTGCATGAATAAATAATATTTTAAAAATAGGAGTTCTTGGATCTACTCCTGCATGGTAAACTGCGACCTCAGCCTTGGCTTTGAAATCCTAATCCTCAAATACACTTCTCCTGATCTGACAGGTTGGACATGATCATGAATTTTAGCCTCTACATCTGCCTTCATTGAAATTAGCCTCCCAAGATACAGAAAATGATCCTTATCTTCCAGGAGCACGGCATTGATCTTAATTGATAGGATAAGATATTTAGGGTGCTGGTTGGAAAAGAATCTTGGCTTTCCACTTTCTCATGTACCAAGGAATGGGCTTTTCCATCAAAATGTGTTTATTTGGCCACCACTCCACCTGTGACTTCCGTATAAGAATCGTAGATAAGCAAGTGTTTTATGACTACCTGGTTCACACTAATGAGGAATCCTAATGCAACTGTCATCAGCACTATGCCATACACTTGAGGCAACAGTTGAGATCAAAATGGGATTGTATACTGACCTTGAAAAATTCCTAACCTGAGTTCTAGCAGAGTACAAACTGATCCTCCTCACAAATATCAGCCTCAAATCTGGGAAGAATACAAGTCTCTGGAAGACATGACTGACAAGAAGGGAGGAGAGCAACCTCCAGTAGAATAGTCTCCTGACAAAATGTTCAGAAGAAGACCTTGTCATTAACCAATAACTTGTTAAATAAGGGAGATAGGTACAAGGACTCATGGCAACATCCATGGTCTGAACATGGCATTTGCTTGGCCAAGTGATTGTTGAAGCAGTGGATCGCAGAAATATCCATGTTTTCCAACCCGTGATAAGTACAGATGATTTCTGTACTTGTCACTGCCTTAATCAATCTGCTGTCTCCAACATCCAGGCCCACAAATTGTGGAAACAGAAACAATTGTGCAACAAATTTAACATTGTAGGCTTCAACGATCCCAAAAGGTGGTCCATCTCATTCAACCTAAGTACCCACCTATCAAATCCTAGGCTCCATTTTGTGCCTTGTTGAGATTTTGTAATCAATCTGTTCAGGTGCCATAGGGTATAATTCTGGAGAAGGTGGAACTTGAACCAGGACCTCCTAGCTCAAGAGGTAGGACACTACCACGAGGCCACAAGAGCCTGGTATGTTTTGTCAAACTATTTTCTAATCACACTGTTCAGAGATGTTATTACACACCTCCAGAGCAAATGAAACTTACACCCAGGCCTCTTGACTCAGAGGTAGGGAAACTACTACTGCAGCTCAAGGGCTCCTTAGTGCGCTTTTTCACTTCTTACTTTTTTTTTGTATTTAACCTATTTTTCTAATCAATCTGTTCAGAGATTTTATTACACACTGGTGGAGCAGGTAGGACCTGATCCAGGCCTCTTGGTCCCCGTGTAGGGACACTACCACCACACTACAAGATCCTTGCTCTGCTTTTTCAATCCTAAAATCCACTATTACCTGCACCTGTGAGTAGGTGCTTTGTTTATCTACTAGGAAACTTTGTGACTGGTGTGATATCAACCAGTAAATGCAGGACCTAATTTAATGCAGTGGCAGGTTCTAATATTCTTATTAAATTGAAAAAGTTAAAAATCACACAACATCAGCTTACAGTCCAACAGGTATTTTTGGAAGTACTAGCTTTCAGAGCACTGCTCCTTCCTCAGGTGGCTAGTGGGGCATCTTCATAAGACACAGAATTCATAGCACAGGATCATAGTGCCATGCAACTGATACGATATATTGAACAAACCTAGATTGCTGTTAAGTCTTTCATCTTTTAGAATGGATTGCAGATTTGATTCATTAATATGTAAATCCTAGAACTTCTTTCCAGTCACATTCCTGAGATAACTTTAGGTTTTATTAAAAAAAAATCTCCACTTTGACAGTGCATTAAAGGTGTGAGGTTTGAGTCTGTCTGTATTCCAATCTTGAGTCAGACTGGTTCTATTTGCAAAGTAGGAATATATAAAATGTCACATGGATTGACTGCCTGCAGATTGTGTGCTTTTTCAGCAAAGTAGAATGTATCTGCAAATACAATTCTGCAAATGTATGTGCGTGATGTGAGGGAGAGATAAAGTGTGTGGGGGACTGCATTACAAAGCAATGCTTCCTAGTTGTATTTTTTTAATTGACTCCTCTTTCCTGTATCAATAATATTATTGTCCCTTCTACTTCTTTTACTACTTTCTGCGATTAGGCTTTTCCTCTCATGTCATAAACTGGTTTTTACCTTTATAGATTAGATTGGATTAGATCAGATTACTTACAGTGTGGAAACAGGCCCTTCGGCCCCACACTGCCCCACCGAAGCGCAACCCACCCATACCCCTACATTTACCCCTTACCTAACACTACGGGCAATTTAGCATGGCCAATTCACCTGACCGCACATCTTTGTGACTGTGGGAGGAAACCGGAGCACCCGGAGGAAACCCACGCAGACACGGGGAGAACGTGCAAACTCCACACAGTCAGTCGCCTGAGGCGGGAATTGAACCCGGGTCTCTGGCGCTGTGAGGCAGCAGTGCTAACCACTGTGCCACCGTGCTGCCCTCATGCTAGCTGCTTCTGCAAAAGGCCTGTTGGCGTCATGCTTGTGATCTGACTGAATCGGGTGTTCTGTAGTCTCAATTGGCTTCAGTTCTTACCTCTGATATTTGTATTTCTAGGGTTCCAATACCCAAATCTAAGCATTCCTAGCATTTGATCTTGCCCTTTTTTTATCTGCTCAATCCTCACACTTGGGCATGACTTGGTTTCACCAGTGTCAGTATGCTTAATGCTGATTTTGATTTGGCTTATTTGATTTGATTTATTGTCATCTACAGTGAAAAGTACAGTGAAAAGTTTTGTTTTGCCTTCAGTACAGGTAGATTATAGGGTTTAGACAAAGTGAGGTGTATAATTTATGGCTGCATAGAAAAAGTACAAAAGCAAGATCAACATTAGATTTGAAATTAGAAGGTTCATTCAGCAGGAAAGAAGCTGTCCTTGAACCTGTTGGTACATGTGTTTAAGCTTCTGTATCTTCTGCCTAACAGAAGAGTTGGAAGAGAGTTTAACCATGGTGGGAGGGGTCTTTGATGTTGACTGTCTTTCCACGGTAGTGAGAAGTATAGATGGAGTCAGTGGAGGGGAGGTGGGCTTGCGTGATGGTCTGGGCTGTTGGCTTGCTTGATGGTCTGGGCTGTGTTCATAACTTTGTATTGTTTCTTATAGTCCTGGCAGAAAGGACTCACCTTCATCCCCCTCCGTCCACGCATCAATGAATTTAATGCACACCGTGACGTCGAACACTTCTTCCTACGCCTCCGAGCTTACTTTCACAATCAGGACTCCCGCC
>NC_057710.1:149543663-149576502 GCF_004010195.1 Chiloscyllium plagiosum | reverse complement strand
GAAATGTCGATTTTGCTGCTCCTCGGATGCTGCCTGAATTGCTGTGCTCTTCCAGCACCACTAATCCAAAATCTGGTTTCCAGCATCTGCAGTCATTGTTTTTACCTAGAGCAGTTGCTGTACCAAGCCATGATGCACCACTACAGAAGCTTTCTATGGTGCATATATAGGTGAGGGACTTTGTGGACATGCTGAACTTCCTTGTGCTGCCTTGACCATTGCATCTGCATGGGAGGACCAGGACAGATTGTTGGTTATCGTCTCACCTAGGAACTTGACGCTCTCGATCTCTCCACCTCAGCTCTATTGATATAAATGGGCCATGTCCTCCTCCTTTCTTCAAGTTGATGATCAGTTCTTTCGCTTTGCTGATGTTGAGGCAGAGATTGTTATCTTTGATTGTTTTTAAAAAATCCTTTGTCCAATTCCTACTTTGGATCAATAAGATGGCTGATTGATTACGTGCATTCTACAGACCAGATGGAGCCAAGAGAAAGATCCGCAACATTGCATAGTGTGCAATATTTTAAAAAATCATCACTGGCTAAGCTTAATTATAGGAATAGAAGTATAATATCAGCCCCTTATAACTTAACTAATGACAATAGAGACAGGGTTATATATTAGATATCTCATTACCCTTTGGCATCATCCGTGTTGCTAACTTTACCTTTCCTACTCTGGGTTCTGTTGCCATTCTTAGTCCAGTTAAGTTTTGACGTCATTGATTTTACTGCGATTGTTTTTTACCACCCAAAACAAATTGTGTGCTGTGCTATTTCTGAAAAACATGGTTAAAAAATGTAAAATATCTCTTACAGTTCTTGTTGTGAGATTTAATGATTGATGTCTACCGTCAATCACTATCTGCCTGATGCCTGTCATTAGCTGTAGCAAAATCTTATGAAAAGAAATCACTTTTTCAAAGGGCACCTACTTTAATATTGAGTAACAATTAAAGGCTCCGTTTTTACATGCTAATCTGTGTTCTCAAGTGAAGTTTTTACGGACTGGAAGTGGAGTCATGTAAATTACTTAGCTGTCGTATAGTTGCTCACAACAGTGTGGGAAGAAACAAGCTTGAATGCAATTGTTTTCAAAAGAGAAAACGTCTTTATCGCAAAATATATTTTATTCATAAAAACATTACCTTGACGAAAGTTCTCCCAACTATCCATTGTTGCAAGTTAAGGATGTTGTAAATGGCCACAGTAGAATTCATGCTCACTCACGTCTTATTTATGTTTATTTATTATTTTACAGAATTTAACTGAGCTCCCAAATGAAAGCAATCTGCTGTTAGTCTGTATGCAATGCTCATTACTTGAGTCTAAAGCCTCAATGCTCATTTCAATGTTATTTTGTGTTTTCACCCTCACTGTTCTTTAATTTAGCCCGTTGAACATACCAATGGTTTGTGGCTCTTCATAATATCGTGTGATTGCTTTGCTGATTAGGATATGTGAAGGTTACTAACCACATTTTAGTTGCACCTTTGGATTATTTTCCCTGATTTGAATATGCAAGCTTTGTTCTAACTGGTGTTTCAATGTTTATTGGAGCAATGTTGAAATTGCTGTTAGTATAAGGTATTTTCAGTAATATTAAATTTTAAATGAATATTATTTGATGTTTATTGAAAGTGAATGATAGGTGTGGGCTTAGTTGAAACCAACTAAAACATAACTTATAAAGATTTTTGTTATTGACCCACCATTTGCAGAATAATACTAAAATAAATCATGAAGTATCTAAATTTGTGATTAATAAGTCCCATATGAGATGATGGAGTAATTTCAGATAGTAAGTGAAAAATAGCTAGCAGTAGTGTAACATGCAGATATTGTCCTGCTTACATGCTCTCTCTGGTGTCAATCCCATTCATCAATGTCACCAGACTCTGTTCTCATTAAAGCCACTTCCACAAAAAGAACTCAATTTCCTTAAGCAGACAGGACACCTGATTCAATTTAGCACACATTAGCAAGAAGTTTAATCTATTGCCTTCGTTCTATGAAGGACCCTCTCTTGATTGAGAAAGCTATGCGTGGTTTAAAAAAATGTACCAACAGTTATTAAATGTTGCTTAGTTTCAGTTTTGCTTGCTTAATCTATTTTGAGTATATTATCCACTCTTTAGAAGTTTTAAAAGTCAAATATTATGTTATAATTCTTTTGTTTTTGATTGCAAACCTTTGGAAAAAAAGGTGCTGTGGAATTTAATGTCTGCAACTTTGTCTTTGTTATCAACTGAGGCACACTTTATCCGCTTGAATTCTTTACTTTTCTTTTGTGAAAGTGCTCCATGAAGAAGCTTCTTGCTGATCATCTGTATCTAACATTTCAAAAAATGTTGTTCGATGGTTTTTAAGAGTAATTGGTCTCTACAGCTGATGCCTAATTCCTACTGTACTTGAAAAAGAAATTCTTTATTTAGCATATACTTGGAATAACTAAGGCTTTTGATTTTCAGGTTTCCAATTTTCCTGAGTTTGGTTTCAAAATGATCAAATAAATAAGCTAAGAGAAATATGTTTCTTTCATTTAAAAATAAAATGAAAATTTTAATTTACTGGGATTAATCAGTAAATGAATTTTGGAATAACAAAATACTTCAATTACATCATCACGTACAAATATATAATGGTAAAGAATACTGCTAAAACTTGATGGACATTGAACCTTTCCATCCTCAGCCTGTTTTTCATGCCCTGAACTTCAGTCACTTATACAAATGTGATGGAGGCTGCTTCAGAGTTCTTGATATATCAATCAAGTATTCATATAGAGCTAATTAAATAGTTATGCATGTTATATCAAAACAAAAGCTTTCACCTTTTGACTTCAGAATCTTTTCAAGTTTAAGTCTAAGTTTGGAAGTCATCCTTGGGGATATTTAATGATTTATCTTAAAATAATAATTTTGTTCTATAAAGAGTGTCAGGTGTAAGAATTCATGAGATGGAATCATGTCCTTTTTAATAAAAATACACTGGCCCATTTCCAGATTGCAAACCCACACTTTGATTTAAGAGCAGCTGGCGAATAAATCTTTTCTGACCACCTTCTGGTATGTTGTCTGGTTGAAGACTATGGGTTGGTCGCCAAGAGGTGGGCTTACTGCTGATTGAAGCCTTTTCTGAAGATTATCCCTTCCATAAGATTGTTCTTTGCTGTAGTTGTGGCCTGCAGAGCAAGGCTACTACTGGAAACATTAGGACAGGAGATCTTGTGAGCTCCCCTGACCAGCCACTGAAAGCAACCTCCAAGCATCTGCCAGGCTTAGCTCTCAGGGGTAGACTGACCAACAGTGACTCCAGTTAATTATTCCAACTGGTATTTGGGTGGTTAGCCTTTTGCTGGTGAATGCCCATGTCTGGGGAACAGGTTAAGCTGCTGATCCAATACTAACACGTCTAAATTACTTCCAAGGGTAGGAAGATTCTGCGCAATTACATCACACTGGAATCATATGCCTACGAGCATATAGATACGCTGGAAATTTTTACTGATATTGTGATAGAATAGGGTAGTAAATTTTTCAAAAGCCTTGACCCAAGATGGCCATTGAAGTTCAGGTGAGCTTCTGTTATTTCCATACAGATTAAGGCTTAAACTCTTATCTGAGTACACTTACAGAAAGTAAATGCCATAGTAAAGATGCACTCCTTCAAATGGACAAACCAAGGCAAAATCCATCCATCAATTTTATACCTTCTATCATTTATTGGCTGACCCAAGACTCAAAATCTGTAGACTCCTAGACTTAGGTATGCACTGGAGGTTAGGTGCCAGCATAGACTGGGTTGGAAGGTCACTGTCCTGAACTTTATTTTTCTTTGTTCTTATAGTTTATCCCTAAAATCTGTAATACTGGACTTTTTACTTATCTATTTTTCTAAGAACTGTACCTGAAAAAGCTGTACCGAAGAACCTTTGTACCTAAGATGGCTCAGTGACAACTTTGATGCTTTTATCACTGTGCTCATTTGAGTACATGTGATAAGGCTAATTCTAATTCTTATGTTGAAACCTAATGATATATATAAAGAAACCCCAGTCAAATCATAAGTAGGTGAAATATAATGACTTCTAGTTAATTAATTCTAGGTGGATAGTAGAAGTATTGCACATGAGAATGAAACTGGCTTCAGATAACAAATCTTACTGCCCTAAGAACCAGGTGAAAATGTTTAATTTGAGAGCCAACAGGACAAGAGGGATTATTCTTTCAGCCAAAAGAAGAGAACCCTACCAAGTAACTAATCAGCACAAGCAGAGCTAGGTTCTTTACATTTGATAAGATTTGGCTCCAAAGACACTTAACCAAAATGTTATCTGGAGTCTTGCGAGATTTCTGTTCTTATCCAAAGAATCTGTCCAGGTTGACACTGTGCGATTCTATCTGAATGTGATCTGTTTTGTTGTTTTCTGTCAATAAGCTAGCTGCATACTTTATTCTCCAGAATCCAACTTTACTTGTATTTAATTCTCTACATAATGGAGTATGTTGTTGTGTTTGCAATCTGGAGTGTTGTGTTCATGGTTAGCTCAGTTGGCTGGATGTTAGTTTGTGATGCAGAGTAATGCCACCATTGTGGATTCAATTCCTGGGCAGACTAAGATTACTATGAAGAACTCTCCTCAACCTCTTTCCATTGCTCGAAGCGTGGTGACTCTCAGGTTAAACTACCAGTCATCTCTCTGTAATGAGAGAGCAGCAGTATGGGCTGGTAGGAGTATGGTGAATTTATCTTTACCTGCCTCTGTCTCATATGCTTGACTTCCATGGCCAATCAAATACTACCTCTGACTCAGTATTGAATATATTCAATAACCCCTCCTCCATTGCTCATTTGGGAAGAGAATTCAAAAACATCTGAGAGAAGCAATGCCATCTCGCCTGTATGTTAAATGGAAGATCCATTATGTTAAAATTGTGCGCCCTGATGCTGGATCTCCCAATAAGGCATCCTGTCATCATTCAATCCCAGAATCTTATACTTTCTATATTAGCAAGTTTTGAGAAGATTTGTATGTCAGGTTGAGGTTCTGGATGTAGGTTTGCTCGCTAAGCTGGAAGGTTAGTTTTCAGATGTTTCATCACCATACGAGGTAACAACATCAGTGAGCCTCCGGATGAAGCCCAGGCCCAGCTCAGCGAGCATTTCATTTTGGAGACTCCACACAATTTCATGATATCAAGCACTCTTGGGTGAGGAAGAGACGATTCTAGCTCAAGCTTTATGTGTGAACAGCTTTAGTTTATCACTGTTAACCACTGTTAAACCCTTAGACCGAATGTAGAAAGGAGGAGTCTCCATCAACAATAATAATGGTTGGTTCTGCAAAACACAGGATATGGTGATCGTTGGTGGAATCATTGCTTAAGTATCTCAAGACAACAAGGGTGCAAAAAGAAATCCAACACGGGGGGAAAAGTTAAAGACAAATGAGTTACCACTTTAAAGGCATGACCACTTTAAGAATCTTCAGAAAGTTAGTCAGTAATTGCATGTGTTTGAATATGTCAGCGGAACTTATGAAAGGAACTGCAAGGCAGTTCCAATTCAGAGTTTGGCTGGGAAGCAAGTGTTTCAGAGCACTGTCAGTACAGTTGAAAATTCCTTTTGACACACAAGAAAACTTAAATTAACAACGCAAAGAGCCAGTTTGAGGAGAAAAATATTTTTTTAAAAATGACTTTTACTATTCACCAGAAGTATCACTGCTGTTGTAAGCGGCACCACAAGGCATAGTTACAGTAGCAAAGTCAAGGACCATTAAATGAATTAATCCCAAGACTGCAGCATCAAGAAGGTCTTGGAGCAGATTCAAGGCAACAAAGAACAATTTAAAAGATTTAAAAGACAGAATCTGACAAAAGATAGAAGAATTTCAAGATTGTAATAAGATTAGGAATTACATAATTTGAACTGTGAAATCAGTGGAAGATTTATTAAGATCCCATAAGGAGTGTACGTTCTGTTTTAGACCATGAAATGTAGGAAATTATCTACATTGCCTACAAAACATGATAAATTGCCATCTAGGCTGCAGAGGACAGGGATATCTCTATTTTACATATAGGAACTGCGTAACCACCATTTTTACCAGAATAAAAGATTTAAATTCTCCCAGTAAGCAGTATAGAGATATGCTATTTTTATTCAACTAGTGCACTTGATGGGCCAAGTGGCCTGCTTCCACACT
The DNA here is from genome assembly GCF_004010195.1 of Chiloscyllium plagiosum. Lineage (NCBI taxonomy): Eukaryota > Metazoa > Chordata > Chondrichthyes > Orectolobiformes > Hemiscylliidae > Chiloscyllium > Chiloscyllium plagiosum. Next base: position 149,570,289 of record NC_057710.1, on the reverse strand, counting down.
GTAGGGATTCTGTGAATAACTCTTAAGATTAATGGTGTGATGGAAGTTACACTGAAATGCAAGATACCTAAGAGTTAACAATGTAATGTTATTCACAATCATTACTTCTCACTTAAAGCTTGCTTGTGTGGTTTTGACTTCAACATCCTTGAAGTAATGGAACGAATTCAGCAAGTTCCAAGGGAGCAACTGATCCAGGAACAAACAATTGTCAAGCAGCTGGTCAAGGGGCAATCAGTAGACTATTTCATAGAACTTCCAAAGTGCTATGCAGAGCCATCATAAAAAAGAATCTTTTTTACCTAAGTTTGCCAAATTTTTGTGCACTCTCATAACCTATCTATCATTTTGCGAATTTTATGTATCGTTATTGCACCTTTGTTGAAATTATAAACAGTGTATAATGAAGGGGGGAAGGAGGAGAAAGTGCCAAACTGCAATTTAGCAAATCATCTTGGTTTAGATATTGAAAATGTTCCTAAGTAGTAGGAAGTGCTATATGTCACGTCCTTGACAGTGAGCAGAGGTTATTTGTCAGTGGTTTCTGTGATATTAAAGGCATGGTGGAGCTGTGTTCCATTGCCATCATTTATTGATACGTCTGTAAAGTCTAATGAAATTATCAATGTTCTTGAATTAATTATGAACATGAATGAGAAAGCCTAATACTCTAGAGCTAGAGATTGCATTATCTATTCAGTCTTATCATTTCTTCTATAGAAGCAGTATCTAGCTTTGGCTTTGTCTTTCAAGCATGGCTTTGAATCATTTCTGGTTTTAAAATTTCTTGTGCTTATTGGCGCTTTTTAAATATTTGTTGTGTTTTACAATAAATAAGCTAAAGTCTGGTGGATTTTACCTAATTTCTCAGTCGAGGTGGTGTAGCTTTTACTTCCCTGAATTCAAAGGACCGTATTGAATCCACAGAGCATGTTGTTTTACTGTTGTGGTACTGCATATTACTTGACTGGGTGAGGTTAGAGATCCTTCTGTTTTATTTACCTTCTGCGTCTTTTCCAGGTTAACAGCATATCTAGGATATTAGTTGTTATTTTGCTGTATTAGTTTTAATGTTTAATTGAAGGAAACTGAAATTTTTTGCATACTGTATTTATAAAGAATCTTAGTATCCTTTGTTATTTTTTGTTTGATTGTCCATATCAAAGATAATTATATGTTTACACTATTGTATTTGATTACTGCGTTAATTTTAGAATGATATAAGCCTTTGCCATATTTGGCAAGTTAAATTACTAATACCCAATTAACAAAAATAGATCAAAGTAATATTTAAATAATCCAACCTTGTTTTACAGGCGGCCGCAATTTTCAATTCTGCTTTTGGAAGTTTTCTGGTAAGAGAAGTATTTAATGACTATACTGAAATATTAATTGTGAAATTGTGTTGTTTATTTGTCACAGAGTTATTACTAAAATAAACATAGTAACACAAATGGATTTTATTGACTGGTTTCCTTTATTGTAAGGGGATATTTCAAAAGAAACAATCTGTTTAAGTTTTGGTTCACTTTTTAATATTGCGTCTCATATTAAATGCACTCATGAATAGGGTGAATATTTCCTTAATATTAGTGTGAGCATATTTTAAATCTGATTATAATTTAAATGAGCTCATAATTTTAAGTATCTTCCTTCAAATAACTCAGAATTCTAAGTCCTTTCAGTTGTTGGTGTTTTAGCTGGTATTGACTTTAATCTTTTGTCTGTCCTTCCTAATTGTTGTTTTAATAAACTCAGCAATGACAAAATTTATATTGCTGTATTGCAGTAATTGAGATTATTTTAAAGTAACTTATAGTTTGTGGCTATTCATGCTTACTGGAATACAATTGTTTTGATTGCTTCTGAACATTGAGAAATTGATATTTGGAAGGTAAATCATGACCCGCAGTTACTGCAAGAAATTATGATTCAAACTGTAGCTATTCTGCGTCTTTGTTTTTGCTTTCCACTTAGTAATTGAGGTTAGAAGTCATTTGCTCAAAATACAGTTGAGACAAATTTTATACAAACCTTTTATTCATACTGATGTTTGATTGCTGTAAAACAGAACATTTTTAATGTAAATGCCCTAGTTATACTTGATAGATGAATACAATTTACATAAATTCCAGACTCTCTGGTTTCTTTGCATTGTGCCACAGAGAATTGTTGTAAGTTAGAAACATAATTTCATTATCTCCTCCCCTTCATTTTACACATGCTGTTTTACAATAAAGTAGATTAGAATAAATGATTTGATTTCTCTCTTTGATGTACCTTAATAATATTTGATGGCAGATCAATTATAGCCTGCTGAATGGGTAGATAATAAAATCTGCTTGTATTATTACAGTTCCAAGAAATGGAAGGTACAGCCTTCAAAAATTGTGCTTGATGCAAGTGAGAAAAATATTAATTTTGTTTTGTCATGAATGTTTCCACAATTGCTAAAGATGTGGAACAAAAAGCAAAATTTATAAATAACAAAATCAGAGTTGATTCCTAGATCCAAATGCAGCTTCTGTGAAAGTAGAGGAATACTTGAGACTGTTTTTAGCCAGTAATCAGATCCAAGTATAGATATCATTGAATAATTGTGGTTAAGCTGATGACTTTTTCCTCTCAAACTTGTTCCAATGAACATCAACATCAAACAGGAAATATTTTCATTGTTTATCAATTGAATTGAAGAGATGGCAAATAAATGGTCATGTCCATTTCCTTGCAGATTTTTTGCATATTTGTGACATGAATTTAATTACGTTAATAGCTAGTAATGCTCAAATTTAATTTTGTTAGGTAGAATCAAGTTGATTTTTAGGGTCATGGTATTAAAAAAAAATTCTAGTTTGAAAAGTACATGACCCAAATAGTAAAAGGGTAGCATTTCTTTTAAAATATGTGTCCCAGCTTTAGATTGGGACTGTACAGTAGAAGCACGAGTGGCATTGTATTATACCCATTTATTTTAATAAAATATTGTGTGGATAACTGAGAGACGCTTTTTATGGAGTCATTATATTCAATTCTGAAAGGGCAAAATCACTGCGTTTTAAAAAATTTTCAGCTATTCATAATTCTCTGTTAGGTCTTCAGAAAGATAATTAAACCTGGAAAAAAATAAATGAGGCTTTTTGCTCTCGGAGCCTGATTATTCCAGCATCTGAACTCCTGTGCTACTCTACAGACTTCAACCAAGGGGGCCCAAGCACTTTTATAATTGGCTTTCTTTAATTGTTCGTGTTTCAAGTTCTTCTGATTTGGGGAGACAATGGCATAGTGATATTGTTTTTTATACTGTTAATCCAAAAGCTCAGCTGATGTTCTGGGACCCAGATTTGAAACCCAACATGGCAACTGGAATTTGAATTCAGTAAATAAAAATCTCGAATTAAGAAACTACTGATGACTGTGAAGCCATTCTCAATTATTGTAAAAAGAAACCATCTGGTTCACGAATGACCTTCAGGGAATGAAATCTGCCATCCTCATCTAGTCTGGCCTATATGTGAGTTCAGACCCACAGCAATGTGGTTGACTCTGAACTGCCCTCTGGGCAATTAGGTTTGGATAATGTATGTTGACCTAGCCAGCGACACCCTGTTCCTGTGAATGGATTTTTTTAAAAAAACTTAATTTGTTTTATTCCAGCTTTCAAGTGTTTGATCCCTCGCCTGTTGGTTATAAAAACAAGTTTGGAACATTTCTGGATATTTATTTTATTACATTAATAGTTGAAACTGTGTCTTATTCTCAGCAACTATATTAAAATGATTTGCTTGCTGTGAGGATGGAAATATTTCAAAGCCAAAAACCTAGATGTATTTGCTAAGAAATTTGATAGCTTCAATTATGAGGATAAATTGGCGAGGTAGGTCTCATTGGACAAAATGGAATCTAAGTGGAGATTTTACAGAAATTTTCAGAGTCATGAGTGGTTTGGTTAGACTAGGTAGGGAGAAATTGTTCTCACTAGTGAAAGGATCAAGAACAAGGGGATGAGATTTGAAGTGTTTTTTTGAAGAAAGATATCAGTATTTTTCTAATATCAATTTGACAGAAATTTAGCAATTAAGTTTGGCTGTGAAAACTTCAATGTCATATTTTGATAACTTCAATTTCCATGATAATATGTGTGCAGTATTCAACATGCCTTGTAATGAGCAGCGTACCTTGAGGCTCTTATAGTCCTTAGAACAAAATCTTAATTTTGTATTAATAATAATGCAGCTGCTCTATGAGCTCTCCAAGTGATTTGCTTTGATTCTATTTTTAGCACCTCCCCCACTACAAAAACTTTCAATCTGTACAGTTTTACTTGGAAACCTGAAGAGCAGAGGTTGATTACTGCTTCATTGGTAAGAGAAAAGCATTAGAATATGGTGCCATGGTCTTTACAATAACTAGAGTTGGAATAGACTTTTCAAATCAGAGTTGATGGAGGGCTGTGGCGAAATATGCATCCCCAGCTTTTTGCATCAACCCACTGCCTTTTTTAGGTGACATATGTCAGGGCATCTAAGTGTCGTGTCATGGAGAACCTCGCCATATAATTATGTTAGAATTGGAAATGTGACTTAAATTTCAGTGCTGCTGTGTTACCAGATGTGTTGGCATTGAGGTGGGAGTTTCTGGCTCCGCAAGAACATTCAACCCCTACTCTCATCCTGAGTTGTTGTTGCATCTCAAATTTGGCCTTCTGGCTTTTAACCTGTGAAGGGTAGTATTTTTAGGTCTCTGGGTGTGGAAGTAAAAGCTTGTGAGTACCAGCTGGTGTGCTGGTTTCCTATAACTGTTCCTGATGCAGGCAAGCATCATTCAGATGAGATAATGTGAGCCCCAGCAAACCAGTTCTGTTTTGAGACTAATTATAATAGTTAATAAGTCTGTTCAGAGCTTGTTGAAAGCAAATTAGGGATATTGCATTGAATTTGGGGGGGGGGGGGAAGGCATGTGGAGGGGATCCTAGTGATGTAGTGGCAGTGTCCCTACCCCTAGGTTCAAGTCCACCTGCTGCAGAAATTTTTTGTTTTATTTATTCATGAGATCTGGCCATCCTGGCTAGCCAGCATTTATTGCTTGTCCCTAGTTGCCCTTGAGAAGGTGTCAGTGAGCTACCTTCTTGAACCACTGCAGTCCACCTACTGTGGGTTAATCCACAATGCCGTTAGGGAGGGAATTCCAGAATTTTGATCCAGCAACAATGAAGGAACGGCGATACATTTCCAAGTCGGGATGGTGAGTGGCTTGTAGGGATGCATGCAGGTGGTGGTGGTTTCTTTTTCTCCTGACAATGAGCAGTGGTTTTGTGGTCAGCATTAGATTCTTAATTCCAGATGTTTTATTGAATTCAAATTTCATCATCTTCTATGGTGGGATTCAAACCCTGTTCCCAGAAAATCTTTAGAACTTTTTTGTGTTTTGAGTTTTTGAAAATACTTTTGAGAATCACAATTATTACTGTGGCCCGAAAGGAGTATTCAAACCTTTTACTCAGGTATTCCTCTGTTATGTGACAGGCAAAAGGCAGGGAACCAACTCAGACTTAAACAAACTCTTTTTTATTTAACCATTTAATTTAAGTACCAACACTCAAAATAAAACATGCGTTTGTTGCAACATTTACTTTTAACTTCATCTAACTTCAACTTTAACTTGCTTCATTTAAGTTCACTTTATTTGACTTAAATCACATTTAACTCTAGCACTAACTTTAACTCTATAAGTTTGAATTGAAACAAATGCTATCCCCCCCCAGAGTGTGTGAAGTGGCCAACTTTGCTGTCTGTAGACCTTGTGATGTGGCACTCATCTTCTCTGAAGATAAGTTCAGGGAATATGCTTCTCAAACATTGATTTTGAATGCTACTCCTGCAAAATCCTAAATTCTGCTAACTTTTATCACAAAATGAGCTTATTTCCAGAAACCTCTCTGTCACTCAGTCAATTTATTGACTAAACCATCACACATCCTTCGATCCCAGCCAATGGAGTTTACTGGGAAAGAACTCCCAAAATTTTATGCTTCTGACCTCCTGTTTTCCAAAACAAAGTCCAGGAACTCCCCACATACATTCGAGACACCACCCACGCCCTCCACCACCTCCAAGACTTCCATCTCCCGGCCCCCAACGCCTCATCTTCACCATGGATATCCAATCCCTCTACACCTCCATCCTCCATGACCAGGGCCTCCAAGCCCTCCGTTTCTTTCTCTCCCGACGTTCCCAACAGTACCCTTCCACTGACACTCTCATTCGTTGGACTGAACTGGTCTTCACCCTTAACAATTTCTCCTTAGAATCCTCTCACTTCCTCCAGACCGAAGGGGTAGCCATGGGCACCCATAGGGGGCCCAGCTATACCTGTCTCTTTGTTGGCTACGTAGAACAGTCCATCTTCCGTAGTTACACTGAAACCACTCCCCACCTCTTCCTCCGCTACATTGATGACTGCATTGGCGCCACCTCATGCTCCAGCAAGGAGATTAAGCAATTCATCAACTTCGCCAACATTCCACCCCGACCTTAAATTCACCTGGACCATCTCTGAAACCTCTCTTCCCTTCCTGGACCTCTCCATCTCCATTAATGAAGACCAACTTGACACTGACATTTTTTACAAACCCACCAACTCCCACAGCTACCTGGATTATACCTCTTCCCACCCTACTTCCTGCAAAAATGCCATCCCGTATTCCCAATTCCTCTGCCTCAGCTGTATCTGCTCCCAGGAGGACCAGTTCCACCACAGAACACACCAGATGGTCTCCTCCTTTCGAGAACGCAATTTCCCTTCCCACGTGGTTAAAGATGCCCTCCAACGCATCTCGTCCACATCCCGCATCACCGCCCTCAAACCCCACCCTTTCAAACGTAACAAGGACAGAACCCCACTGCTCCTCACCTTCCACCCTACCAACCTTCGCATAAACCAAATCATCTGCCGACATTTCCGCCACCCCCGAACGGATCCCACCACCAGGGATATATTTCCCTCCACACCCCTTTCCGCTTTCCGCAAAGACCGTTCCCTCCATGACTACCTGGTCAGATCCACGCCTCCCAACAACTCACCCTCCCTTCCTGGCACCCTCCCCTGCCACTGCAGAAATTGCAAAACCTGCGCCCACACCTCCTCCCTCACCTCCATCCAAGGCCCCACAGGAGCCTTCCACATCCATCAGAGTTTACCTGCACATCCAGCAATATCATTTATTGTATCCGTTGCTTCCGCTGCAGTCTCCTCTACGTTGGGGAGACTGGACGCCTCCTAGCAGAGCGCTTTAGGGAACATCTCTAGGACACCCGCACCAATCAACCCCACCGCTCTGTGGTCTCACATTTCAACTTACCCTCCCACTCTGCCGAGGACATGCAGGCCCTGGGCCTCCTCCACCGCCGCTCCCTCACCACCTGACGCCTGGAGGAAGAACGCCTCATCTTCCACCTCAGAACGCTTCAACCCCAGGGCATCATTGTTGATTTCACCAGTTTCCTAATTTCCCCTTTCCCCACCTCACCCCAACTCCAGCTTTCCAGCTCAGCACTGTCCTCATGACCTGTCCTACCTGCCTATCTTCCTTTCCACCGATCCACTCCACCTTCCTCTCTGATTTATCAGCTTCATCCCCACCCCCATTGTACTCTGTGCTACTTTCTCCCACTTCCCCCCCCCCCCCCCCATTTACCTCTCCACTCTGCAGGCATCCTGCCTCTATTCCTGATGAAGGGCTTTTGCCCGAAATGTCGATTTTCCTGCTCCCCGGATGCTGCCTGACCTGCTGTGCTTTTCCAGCACCATTCTAATCTAAACTTACAAATTTTTATACCAAGTCACATTCCGTGCTCATTGTAAGAAAATATTATGCCAGTATGTCTAGAGATAGCCATAAACCCTGCCTTATTTGGTGAATACACAAAACTGCAGGTCACAGCTTACATGACAAGTCACGACATTTCCTGGCTGCGGTTTTATCTGAGGTCAGAGTTTAAACTAGCTTGACCAAAATTCCCAGCATGCTTCATTGTAACTTTTAACCAGTCATAGAGTCATAGAGATGTACAGCACTGAAACAGACCCTTTGGTCTAACTTGTTCACGCCGACCAGATATCCCAACCCAATCTAGTCCCACCTGCCAGCACCCAGCCCATGTCCCTCCAAGCCCTTCCTATTCATTTACCCATCCAGATGCCTCTTAAATGTTGCCATTGTACCAGCCTCCACCACTTCCTTTGGCAGCTTATTCCATACATGTACCACCCTCTACGTGAAAATGTTGCCCCTCATTTCCCTTTTAAATCTTTCCCACTCACCCTAAACCTATGCCCTCTAGTTCTGGACTCCCCCACTCCAGGGAAAAGACTTTGTCTTTTTATCCTATCCATGCCCCTCATGATTTTCTAAACCTTTATAAGGTCACCCCTCAGCCTCCGATACTCCAGGGAAAACAGCCCTAGCCTATTCAACTTCTCCCTATAGCTTAAATCCTCCTTCCCTGAACCCTTTCAAGTTTCACAACATTTTTCCGATAGGAAGAAGACCAGAATTGCATGTAATATTGCAAAAGTGGCCTAATCTGTGTCCTGTACAGCCGCAACATGACCTCCCAACTCCTGTACTCAGTACTCTGACCAATAAAGGAAAACATACCAAACGCCGCCTTCACTATCCTATCTATCTGAGACTCTACTTTCAAGGAGCTATGAACCTGCACTCCAAGATTTCTTTGTTCAGCAACACTCCCTAGGACTTACCATTAGGTGTGTAACTCCTGCTAAGATTTGCTTTCCCAAAATGCAGCACCTCGCATTTATCTAACTTAAAGTCCATCTGCCACTCCTCAGTCCTTTGGCTCGTCTGATCAAGATCCTGTTGTAATCTAAGGTAGCATTCTTTGCTGTCCACCACACCTTCAATTTTGGTGTCAATCTGCAAACTTACTAACTAGGCATCTTATATTATTGATTTGGATGTGAGCATAAATGATGAAAAGCAGTGGACCCAGCACCGATCCTTGTAGCACTCTACTGGTCACAGGACTCCAGTCTGAAAAACAACCCTCCATTGCCACCCTCTGTCTTCTACCTTTGATCCAGTTCTGTATCCAAATGGCTAGTTCTCCCTTTATTCCATGAGATCTAACCTTGCTAATCAGTCTCCCATGCGGAACCTTGTCGAATGCCTTACTGATCACATTAGATCACATCAACCGCTCTGCCCACATCAATCCTCTTTGTTACTTCAAAAACCTCAATCAAGTTTGTGAGACTTGATTTCCCATGCACAAAGCCATGTTGGCTATCCCTAATCAGTCCTTGCCTTTCCAAATACATGTACATTCTGTCCCTCAGGATTCCCTCCAACAACTTGCCCACCACCGAGGTCAGGTTCACTGGTTTATAGTTCCCTGGCTTGTCTTTACCACCTTTCTTAAATAGTGACGCCGCATTAGCCAACCTCCAGTCTTCCAGCACCTCACCTGTGACTATCGATGATACAAATACCTCAATAAGATGCCCAGCAATCACTTCTATCACTTCCCACAGAGTTCTAGGGTACACCTGATCAGGTCCTGGGGATTTATCCACTTTTATGCGTTTCAAGAAATCCAGCACTTCCTCCTCTCTAATATGGACATTTTGCAACATCTCACCATATATTTCCCTACATTCTTTACCTTCCATGTTCTTTTCCACAGTAAACACTGATGCAAAACACTTGTTTAGTATCTCCCCCACCTCCTGTGGTTCCACACAAAGACCGCCTTGCTGATCTTTGAGGGACCCTATTCTCTCCCGAGCTATCCTTTTGTCCTTAGTGTATTTGTAAAAACCCCTTGACCCTAGTTATCTCGTGTCCCCTTTTTCCCCCTCCTGGTTTCCCTCTTAAGTATGCTCCTACTGCCTTTATACCCTTCTAAGGATTCACTCGATCTATCCTGTCCGTACCTGACTTATGCTTCTTTCTTTTTCTTAACCAAACCCTCAATTTCTCTAGTCATCCAGCATTCCCCACACCTACCCAACCTTGCCTTTCACCCGAACAAGAATATACTGTCTCTGGAATCTCATTTCTGAAGACTTCCCATTTTCCAGCCGTCCTTTTACCTGCAAACATCTGCCCCCAATCAGTTGCTGAAAGTTCTTGCCTAATACCGTCAAAACTGGCCTTTCTCCAATTTAGAACTTCAACTTTAAGACCTTTTCCATCACGATTTTAAAACAAATAGAATTATGGTCGCTGGCCCCAAAGTGCTCCCCCACTGACACCTCAGTCACCTATCCTGCCTTATTTCCCAAGAGTAGGTCAAGTTTTGCACCTTCTCTAGTAGGTACATCCACATACTGAATCAGAAAATTGCCTTGTACGCACTTAAGAAATTCCTCTCCATCTAAACCTTTAACACTATGGCAGTCCCAGTCGATGTTTGGAAAATTAAAATCACCAGCCATAACTACCCTATTATTCTTACAGATAGTTGAGATCTCCTTACAAGTTTGTTTCTCAATTTCCCTTTGACTATTAGGGGGTCTGTAATATAGTCCCAATAAGGTGAGCATCCCTTATTTCTCAGTTCCACCCAAATCACTTCCCTGTGTGTATTTCCAGGAATAACCTCCCTAAGTACAGCAGTAATGCTATCCCTTATCAAAAACAGCTGTCCCCCTCCTCTTGCCCCCCCCTTTCTATCCATCTTATTGCATTTATATCCTGAAACATTAAGCTGCCAGTCCTGTTTGCCCCTGAGATACATTTCTGTAATTGCTGTGATATCCCAGTCTGATGTTCGTAACCATAGCCTGAATTCATCTGCCTTCCCTGTTAGGCCTCTTGCATTGAAGTTTATGCAGTTTAATTTATCAGTCCAACCTTGTTCTCTGCTTTATTCTTGCCTTCTCTGACTGTTTAACTCGCTCCTTTTCCCAATGCTACCAGTCTCCGGTTGATCTCTTTCCTCACTATTTCTGTGAATCCCACCTCCCACCTTATTAGCTTAAATCCTCCTGAGCAGCTCGAGCAAATCTTCCTGCTAGTATCTTAGTCCCCTTCCAATTCCGGTGCAGTCAATCCTTCTTGTACGGGTAGCTTCTACCCTAGAAGAGATTCCAATGATCCAAAAATGTGAATCCTTCTCAGCCCTGTATTCATCTGCTCTATTCTCCTGTTCCTGTTCTTACTAGCCTGTAGCACCTGGAGTAATCCAGATGTTACTATTCTCAATTACCTCCTTTTTAAATTCCTGCCTAACTCTCTCTATGCTCCCTTCAGAATCTCATTCCTATGCCGTTGATTCCAATGTGTACAATGACCTCCTGGTGGCCCTCTTCCCCGTTGAGAACATTCTGCACCTTCCGTAAGACATCCTTACTCCTGGCACCAGGGAGGTAACCAACCATTCTGATTTTTTGCTGCTGGCTACAGAAACTTCTGTCTGTGCCTCGAATTAGAGAGTCCCCTAACACAATCGACCTCTTGGAACCCAACGTACCCCTCATTTCATTAGAGCCAGTCATAATACCAGAAACTTGGCTGTTCATGCTATATTCCTCTGAGAGTCCATCACCCCTTTCATTTTCCAAAACAGCACACTTGTTTGAAATGGGGATCGCCATAGAAGACTCCTGTCCTACCTGCCTACCTCTCTTACTTTTCCTGGAGTTAACCCATCCTTTTGACTATCTGTGACTTTTCTCCCTTCCTATAACTGTTATCCATCACACCCCCTTGTTCTTGTAAATTCCTTACTGCCTCTGTCGCTCCAACCACTCCATTAAATATGATTGGATTCACAACCAATGGCATTTATTGCAGATATAATCCTCAGTAACACAAACTCTCCCTAAATTCTCCCGCAAGAAGAGTATATCACTCTACTAAAGGCCATTTTTTCTTCTTCCAATCTACAGACTCAGAAAATAGCACCGTCTTATTCCTCCAGGCTAACTTAATACTTATGATTTATTTGTAAATTTAATCAAGAGACATATCTCAATAAAACATATAATCAAGAAAGATTTCTGCTCTTGGCCACCTGACAGTCGCTACATTTGAAAATCATTTCAAATCTGAGTGCTCTTGTTCTAGATCGTTTCTCCATATCTACAATTTCTCTGTACCTACTCTCACCAGTCCTCTCATGCCTTTGAAAAGTTCTATTAGATCTCTTCTTAGTTGCCTTCTCTCTAAGGAGAACTACCTCACCAATCTATCTTCAAAACTGGAGTAATCAAATTTCTTAGCAAATATTTCTAGGTTTTGCCTTGAAAATATTTCTATCTTTGCAGCAAGCAAATCATTTTTATTACAGATACTGATTATAAGACGTAGTTTCATCTGTTAGTATAATGAAATAAATATACAGAAATGTCCCAGACTTACTTTAACTTGTTTTTATAATAAACAGGCTAGGGATCAAATACTTCAAAGTTCATTTCATCACTACATCATCATATAATGCTAATTTTTTTTCAAAAAATGTAGATCTTAATAAATCAGATGAAGTGACTACGGGAGAACTTGAAACACCAAGTATTAAAAGCCAATGATGAAAATGCTGTGGCCCTCTTTGTCAAAGTCTGCAGCGTAATGCAGGAGTTCAGATGCTGGAATAATCAGTCTCCTAAAGCAAAAAGTCTCACTTTTTTTTTCAGATTTAATTATCCTTCCAAAGTCCTAATATGGAGAGTTATGAATGGCTGAAAAACCTTTTAAAAGGCGATGATTTTGCCCTTCAAGCAAACCTTTCAAAATTGAACATAATGACACTATAAAAAGAGTCTCTCCATTATCTACGTAACATTTTATTATAACAAATGGGTACAGTACAATGCCACTAGTGCTTCCACTGTAAAGTTTCAATCTGAAGCCGGCGCACGTACTTTTTAAAAGAATATGTTATCCTGTTACTTACTGGATCACGTACGTTTTCAACCAGAATGTGCAATAACATCTCTGAATGGGTTGGTTAGAAACATCTACGATGACATATGTCATCCACCTGAAAATTAACTCTTTCTTTCCCCACATGGTGGTGCCTGACATGCTGAGCTTTTCCAGTTTTTTTTGTTCTTGCTGAAACAGGCCAATGGTTTCCAATCCATGCTGCCGTTTTTGCTGCAATGGAGTATCTGGATCAGAGAGACATCATGTGCAATGAGACAGCATAGAGGAGGATACCAATCGTGGCCTCAGTATGAACTTAGGTGCCCCAACAAAAGGGAGTACAGCTGACACAGCACTGTTATTTGCACACAGATGCCATTGTGTGTGCACAGGTTGCAGTCAGAGTGGTCTGTACATGCTTTGGGGAGTGCTAGCCATCATCAAACTTGAGGCATGGGTGGGCATTAAAAAAAGGGCAGTCTAGCTGAGTGTAAGGTATGCAACAACATGCATTAAAGGTGCAAATCTCAGATTTTGGATCTAGTGGTAATGGAGAGTTGACATTCTACACTGGAGAGGTGGAGCGCCAGGCAAGCGAAGAGGCTGGGGGTGGGAAGACAATGGAGGTGATACTCTTTGCATAAGATGTACTGCCAAACATGAAACTACTTGAACCTGTCAGAGTGACATCTATTGACATTTTGTTTTCTTTTTCTTTTCATATTTCTGCTTAACTCCTGTTTTAGCTTTGTTTTGGTTTGTATGGCAGCTTTTTTGAGGCACGGCTGTGCATGTTGAAGATGATTGCATGATCAGGTAGACAGAGTGCTTTTGATTTTTGTTGTGGTAACAATTATTCAATCAGAAGACAAGCAAATGTATTTCATCAGTGAAGCTTCTTTCACAAAGTGGGGAGCATTAATGGTACTCTGTAACATATGCTTAAAGTATAGTAAAGAGTAACTTCATCACAGAGATTTAACCTGAGGGTCACCATGCCTCAGGTACTGGACAAGGTTAGGAAGGAGGAACTTTCATAATAGCCTCAACCACTGCAGGAATTGTAACTCATTGCATCATAACCCAGCCAACTGAGCTATTTTGAATGCCAAAAGCCAAAACTTGAAACTTTGCTCATATTAGCCCATCCACTTTAAGGCAGGCAGAACCTAGTCCAGGTCGTTTTGTTATAACATGCATTTCATCAGCGTGAATTGGCTATAATGATCAACTGTGGACGTTGTTTGCAGAGCGTGAACTTTCTGCTGAATATGTATCACTATTTTCTATCGCGGTTTTCCATAACGCGATTTTCTACAGCGCGAGGTTGCAGTGAAACACTGCTTTCGCATTATAGCAGAATGACCAGTAGGACAGAAACCCTGTGCAAGCCTCTGATATTCATTTGCATGCAATTTACAATGCTGTGCCTGTTCAAGTACAGTCAGTGAGACCACTTTTTAAAAGAAAGCAAATTAAGCTCATTTACAGCATTTCTCAGACATGCACCATAGCAAAAGAATCGGTTTTCATTTAGCTGAAATTTTGAATTGTCCCCTAACAGAGGTGGTATTGAGGAAAAAATAATGACTGCCAGGATGCAAAATGTGAAGTCCTGCCCCTGTTCCCATCTCAGCCAATTTCAGCAATGCAGGAAGGTAAGAGGACCCCAAACCTGACATGCGACTATTTCGAAGTTGATGGTGTCCTAGTGTAGAAGTAGACATTTTAGAACATCTAGAATGTTCATGGAGGTGGCCACAATTTGCCTTCCTTACCAGAACTTATCTGAAGATTGGGGGCATGAACCACAGACTGGAAGACAGAAGAATTCAAAAATGGTGTTACCTTTACAGTTCATGAAATGCTATAGACTGCATTGTGTCTATGTTTACTTAAGTGATGACTGTTTTGTGCCCTGGAAGTGACTTTTATATAATACACTTGCCATGTTAATACTTCTGACAGCTGACAAACTTTAGAGTGAAACAACAGCACTGTAAAAGTGAAATGATGTTCGGGTGCGTTGGGTTATATCACAACTAGAGAAAGTGTTATTTTGCATTGTACAGTCTTGAGAAACTCTCCCAGTATGAGATCCAGAACTAACTCTTTAAATTCTTCCTATTGCTTTTATGAGCTCTTTGCTATTTGTTTGGATGTTTGTAAGCTTTGGCAAATGTATGAGTTTATGGCTGCCTTCAAAACACAAATAGATTCTTCATGCAATGTTGTTTATTCCTGGGAAATGTGAGTTTAATGCCATGCTACCTGCCAAAGGACAAATGTGTTCTGAGGTGCTGAGTGTCTTTATACAGCTATCTTGCAAAATGTGGGTTTGATCACTTGGACAGATTTTTGAGCTTCCAAAAAGGCAAATGCTTTATCAAGTTGTTCTTCAAGTCATATTTATTCATTTTCATTGATTTTAGTTTCTCAGCAACTTTCAAATGTAAAGACAGGGCTTATGAGTCCTGTTCATAAAGTAGTGAGTGATTGGGTTTGGAGAGGAGGGAATGTTTGGTGTTAAAGGGATGAGGGGCTTTACACAGGTTTACTTTTATTTGGAGGAGGCACTGACATCAGTGAAGAACGAAATATTTCTGGGAAGGAGGCAGTCATTTTAACTTGGTCACCTCTGCAACACCTGCCCTAGTCCCAGTGACAAGTGCCATTCCACACCAATCATGGTCCAGATACCTGAATCACCACCTGCCCACAGAACCCATTTCTAACTAGAATATTCTGGCTTTTGTCTTTTAGCTTTCAGAATCTATTTGGAGTCAGGGACAGAAATAATTTGCCTTATATTTTTGTTGGTGTAATTTTGTTCTTAATGAACATTGATACAGTGCTTCAACTAATTTCGATTTGTTCTGCAAAAGTTGTGTGCTAATTCTGCTACTACTGTCACATGCATGCAGACATTGGCAGTTATATTTCTGTCAGGTGAAGGACAATGGCCAGCAAAAATATTGATTTATTGATGTATTGTCACTATTACCTTCAGGCCAGGCTCAAGAAATTGATATATAAGATAAAGAATCAAGAAGCAATTTAGACAATGAATTACCTTTAGTTATCTGATGGATGTATATAAAAATTCAGAAATAAAACGTTCCAATGCTAGATGGATATAGATATTAGAGAAGAGAGCAATGCATTGGAACTTCAACATATTATATTAGTAACCATAAAGTACTTGGTATTTTCCCTGAAGACAATGTCTACACCACTAAGAAGTTTGCTTTTGACAAGATGAAGAATGGTACTGATATTGAAGGAGAGTAGGGTGAGGGCAATGGCACGTCTTAACGTCAAATGATATTTTGCCATTGGTGAGTATTGTCACTAACATCTTGTATGGAGGAGATGGAGGATGTCGATGAATTTCTCAAGGCAGCTGGCCTTTGATAGAGTCTTCCACAACATTTCCTCATTGAGTCAAAAGTCTTGGTCAGATTGATGAAGCCCATGTAGAGTGTTGGTTGTTGTTCCTGGGGTTTCTCTTGGAGTTGCT
This sequence comes from Chiloscyllium plagiosum, assembly GCF_004010195.1. Lineage (NCBI taxonomy): Eukaryota > Metazoa > Chordata > Chondrichthyes > Orectolobiformes > Hemiscylliidae > Chiloscyllium > Chiloscyllium plagiosum. Next base: position 149,553,880 of record NC_057710.1, on the reverse strand, counting down.
GAGCATTGAAAGTCATGTTCATGGACCCACAATTTGATTGGAAGTCACAATGGCTTTCAGGAAGGATTTCCTCACAGATTGGGAGAAGATGTCTAGCAAGGATTGGATGGTCTTTCCAGTGATGCAGAAGAGCAAGATTCTTTGATAGTTCCAGTAATCCATTTGGCCTCCTTTCTTGAACACGCTTCCACTGACAGCATCCCTGAGATCCGCAGGGAGTTTTTCTTTGTCACAGATTTTCAGGAATAGTTGATGGAGATGACAAGTAAGTTGTACTCCCAAGTTTAAAAATCTCCACTGAAATCTTGTCAACACCTGCATCTTGTCAAGAACAAACTTCCCAGTGGTGTTGACATTGTCTACAGGAAAAAGGGCAAATGTTTCAACCTAAACCGCTTGAAATCCAAGAAGAAAATGATGTTGATCTTTTTGGGGAACTTGAGCATGCAGACGGCAATGTCAACTGCTCTTTCAGAAAGCATCTTTAAGCTTTGCTTAATGTCTTCGTTGATGGAAGTTGAAGAATGCATTTCAGCCTTAACCTCAAGAAGACTCAAATCTTTTGCCAATCTGTCCCAGTTCCAGTTGCAGTCCATCCCTTCATTAAGATCAAGAGAGAAATCCTCCCAAACATGGAACATTTCTGCTCTCTGGAAAGCTACCTCTCATCTAAAGCTGACATTATTGTGGAGATTCAACACCATTTCTAATCTGCAAGCACCATCTTTGGACATCTAAGGGTGAGCTTCTTCGATGACCATGACATCTAAGCTGATATCAATTTACTTCTGTATAAGAGAGTCACCCTGTCATCTCTTCATGGCTGCAAAACATAGACTATGTACAGATACCACCTGAAGGCTGATGAGGTGTATTGTCAACGATGAATGAGTAGGGATCTCTGCACCATCTGTGAGGACAGGTGTACTAACCTCTGTGATCTTTAAGCAGCTAATAGCACCAATGTCAAGGCCATGATCATTTGAAACCCATGCCACTGGGCCAGCCATATGAATAGGATGGCTGAGTTCTGATTGCTCTAGCAAATATTTTTCTTCCAGCTTGTGGAAAACATTTGATCAAGAGGAGGACAAAGGAAATGTTTCAAAGACTTCCTGAAAGCCTCCCTCAAACAATTCAACATAGATGTCAGTGTATGGGAGACCCTAGTTCAGAAGAAACTTGCAGGAAGTTCCTTTGTGAATGGACAAAATTCTCTGAGTACACCCATTGGAGAGAGGAAGTATGGAAAAGCAGCTGGAGAAAGGAATGCCAGCATTCTTGAGGTAAAGGACCACTTCTACCTCCCGGTAAAACCTGCTAAATGTGTGGTTGGAAATTTGGCTCCAGGATTGGGCTCAGCAGCCACACTAGGATCCATAGATCCCATGACCAATGACACAGAATTTCCTTGGTGGACAATTATTCTTGTTACTAAGAGATTGTCAACAATGACTCTGTATTGCAGATGAGCATTAAAAGTTCAAAATCGATTTATCTAAAGGAAGCCCTTTATTCAGTGTAGGGATTGGTATTAAACAAAGCAAATGGAGTCACAAAAAGATGAAACCACCTTTCTGCTGATATATTTCTTACTCAACAGCACATCACAGACATAAATCAGTTCTAGAGTATGCATTGGCGTAACTGCAATCCTGCTCCTCCTGACTATGCTTTGTCCCCCCACAGGAAAGTTAGTAGACATACCTATTTAAGCTTGTTATGGTCTCTGTTCCTGCTTCGTTCAGTGGATGAAAAGGTCTAGCAGCTTTCTCACTCCGGTCATAATTTGAGAAAGCATCTGGGTTGGCTGGGTTTGCACTCATGTAAAAAATAGAAAAGCAGCAGGTGTGTGCATAGCATGCTGGGGACACACCCCCGATTAATAATTTAAATCTTTAGGGATTTCTGTCACTGATTTGTCTAGGAAGGCAGTCTAGATAATTTTTAACGTGATGTATTTTACCATAGTGCAGGAAGCTTTTTCCACATTTGATGCCTTCTGCAATGCAAGAATATTGAGAAAAGCAAATCTAGTGAAAAGTTTAGAAAATGTACTGAAGTGAACAAAATCTGTTGCTTGGATTATTAGCAATTTTAAAAACATTGGGACTAAACACTTGTTGACCAATATTTATTAACTAAGGTAAGTTATTAAATAATAGTTAGTTGGTTTAACTAGTCAAGAGCAGGTATCAATGCGTACATGCCAAAATGTGTTAACAGGTCAAAGCAAAAATACATCAGTTCTCTTTTTTTGCTTGTGAAAGCTTTGTTTTATTTTGTTATTTAGCTGGTTATTATCTTGTGGAAAGGCCATGATGACTGACTTAAGTTTGGTAACCTAAAACAAAATAAAAGGTAGGACCTTATTAAGGTTTTTTTAATTCTCCAGATGCAACCAGGCAAATTGATAGTTGGTAGGTTATTGAGTGAGAAGGCCTTTCACATTAGGCTTCTACAGTAAGCTGGGAAGATTGCACTCTAAAACCAGGGAGTAGATGTTGTTGGTATAATCAGGGTGGGGAGCAAATGCAAAGAAATTTGGGACAGGGAAGATTACAGAGGTCCAATCTTGAACTGTTAAACTCAAGCATTTCTGGTATAACGTGTGTTTCATCAACGGGAATTGGCTATAACGCGATTGACCAATAGTAGAAGCTGTTTGAATAGTGCAAACTTTCTACTGCACAGGTATAGCCATTTTCTACAGTGCGATTTTCTATAGTGTGAGGTTGCACAGGAATGCAATCATCGGTTCATATCAGAAATACGTGTACATGTTTTCTTTATTCCTCAACTGTTGATGTTTATAATTTATGTATTGATAATTTGGGAGCTGAAATATTGTGTCTCAAGCTTATTTGCTTACTTTTGCATGAAGCATCTATAATACAGAGAAGGCTTCTGTTAGAGATCTTTAAGATTATGGAAGATTAGTTGACATAGAGAAGAGGGAGAGACCAATAATATGTGCCAAAAATATTTTAGTGATTAGTAAGTCCATTACATGATTGTGGAAAACTTTTTTTTCCATAGTATGTAGAATTTGGCAATTAAGGCCACAAGAAATAGTTGAGGGAGTTATATTTAAGAAGATACTATGTTAACATAAAGGACAAAGGAACAGGTTCCATTGTAGGAGCTGGCTGAAGTGGAGTGGGAGGAAGATGCTGTAGTGCTTAAACACTCACAATAGCCAGGTTGACTTGAAGACTTCATTCTCTACTGTATATTCTGTGTAATTTGCATGCTGTTTACCTTTCCCTACCAGTTCTTGGTGTTTCTTGGTTTTAACATGGTTGAATTCTTGGTTCTGGTAATTGCCACAAGGGAATATGTTATTGCTGGACGTTGCAGCATAAGAAATTTGGCAACAGAAAACTTGAGTGATGTACATAAATCAGTTCAGCTGAGTGAGATGGAGATGATTAAAAGAAATAGCGAGTGATGAAAATTGTTGATCCTGTCAACAGTATCTTGGTATCTATGCATAGAAGTTAAATTAAACTGTAAGCATCAAAGTGTAGATGTTGGATATCTTTAGTGCAGGAAAAATAAGACCATTCATTCTCTGTGGAGATTGGTCAATTCTGACCAAATACGTAATCATGAATTAACTGTTCTCTTTGCAGATGTTCACCATTTATTTTTAATGGGTGATGTGCAACCATGCTCAATTTGCTCTTGAAAAATAACGCCATTTTATATATTTTTCACATTGAACAAATATGGAAAAATTGGAAATTACAATATATGCCATAATAACATATAAGATCCAATCTTTTTTATTTCTACATATTTCAAATCCTTTTACCCTTTGCTTTTAGAAGAAAGAGGCCTCCCATAATGTGATTTTCTTTTCAGATGCTGACATTTTTGATAATTCTCCCTCGAGTCGTACAATTCTTGTATCGTGATGTTGATAGATTAAGATAAAAGAAAATGCACTGTACTTGGCAGCATGGTTGAAAACTGTCTGAAATTGGTGTTAGAAATGCAGATGAAGCAAACTGACTAAAGACTAAACAAATTTGAAGTGAAAATGCCAGTAACCTGCTTGATCTGCTTTGTATGTGTAAAGTTTCAGAGATTTAAATTATTCATTCTTGTTGTTTCAGGTGCAACAATGCTTTTAGAAAGGTCACTTTATACACTTACTGAAGCTTGTTCAAAATTTTCCATTTATCAACTAATATATGTGTGAACGAGTGTTTACCAATGGACCTGGTCAGCCACAAATATTTCATCAGCCAAAGCCTGACAATTGCCTTTTAAATATTTGATTAAATTTGTAGTCTGGTAAGTGAAACATATTTTCATAAAAAACAGACATTTAAAATTAATGCCTTGTAACATCTCTTAAGCATCTCAAAATAAAGTGAACATCCTTTAAAATGCAATAAAAGACCATGCTGTCTCTACTTTGTAGTGTTCCAAAAAAATAGGAATCGTCCTCAATATTTTTATATTTGAGCTGCTTGCATTCCTTGTAGAAATGGTTCTGAAATGACTTTTATATCTCTGGATAATCAATGGACCCAAAATTCTCTCTTCTATTTGCAATGCTTTGTTAAACGGTGATTGCGATTTGTCAGCAATGGAAGTTTTGACGTGATTTACTTGAACAGAGGAACTGGAGATTTGTCATCAGGACTGAACATTTCTTGAAGCCTCTTGAGCTTAGAAATTGCATGACCACAGGATCTGAAGGACCATTTTTTTCATATAATTAGTGTTCATTAGGCAATGTTTTCCAAACGTTCCCCTGCTGTTACCGCATTTCAAGGCTTAGTCATTGTTGTGACCACTGGAGTAGACCTTGAAGCCGGGAAACAGTGCACTGTTCCACAACAACCATTGCTGCCTCAGAGCCTGAGACCTCAAGACTCCAGCTAGCAACACCACTTGAGGTCCTAACCTCCACATTGGGAAACCCTGCCATATGGAGAGGAAAGTAAGGTCCCAGATTTAAATATCTTCTGTCCATTTGGTTGTGCAATGTAAATTATAGTGTCAGAAATACCAACTGAGCTATATTTATTCCTTTAAAAGTTTTGAATTAATATGGAGAAGTCAAAGGTTAGAAAAAGCCAGCTCATACATCACTAATTTATTTTTTTCTGAGGAAATCACAGTGTGTGGATAAAGGAAATGTTGTCAGGTTTTACACATTGATTTTCAGAAGTGCCTGTAGGACATCTATTCTGAAATCAAAGATTCACAGTATTGCTACATTGCCTAACAGTTTAGAACAGACACAAAACCAGGCAGCTTGTTACTTTTATCAGCAGACATCAATCAAGGGAGTGGACCTCTCTCTGTATATCCGTATGTGATGTCAGTCTCAGAACTGCACTGTGTGCCAAGAGCTTACTTGGGAGCAAACTGCATGTGTTGAGATCAAATGGTCTCCAAGTCAAAGGGGACTAGTCCTCTGTAAAGTACAGGTAAATGCTTTTCAGCCAGGGGGTTCCAGCACAGGAAATCAAGGGCAGCCTCCACATTCCATCCTGGGGCTTGGTCAGATAGCCAAAGGTCAGCATTATAGGGCTAGTGTAACCAGTCCAGGGAATTGCGACAACACATTTAGAACGTGGTGCACATATGAATCAGACATCTGATTTGTTCATCCTTCTGAACTGTCTGGCTAAGTCACTTAATTTGTTGGCCACATTCAGTCCAGAAGTTCTGCCCACTGAAAGTCAAGAGGAGATTATCAAGAGACCAGTGCTGTGGAGGGAGGCTGGAGAACCTAATTGTGGGAATTGGAGTCAGAATGCTGGGATGATAGCAATACTGAAGAGGAGCAGAAGGTGGTCACAGGAAGGTGTGGGTGGGGAGTTGGTGTGGCAGTGCGCTCCTTTTACAGTTTGTGTCTGGCTTCTGCGTTTTCCCAGTGGCAAATCTCAACGCTCTCAACACCTTCCTGGATGCTCCTCCTCCACTTTGGATGTTCTTGGGGCAGTGACTATCAAAGGAATTCTGCACTTTGATAGTGAGCTGTTCAGGGTATCGCTGAAGAGTTTCCTGTGTCAACCTTAGACTTGCCTGTCATTTCAAAGCTGAGAGTAGAGCACCTGCATTGTGACCAGTCAAGGGTGGTCAGTGCCTGTGCTGGGGGATGTTGGCTTGGTCAAGGACACTGGTGTTGGTGCATCTTCCTTCCCAGCGGACACGCAGGAATTTGCAAAGGCAGCATTGGTGGTGCTGCTGTAGCACTTGGAGGTGACAGTTGTAAACAGTCCATATCTCAGAGCCACATAGGACGGCAGGAACCACTATGGCTCTGTAAACATAGAAAATAGAACATTACAGCGCAGTACAGACCTTTTGGCCCTTGATGTTGCGCCGACCTGTGGAATCAATCTGAATCCCATCTAACCTACACTATTTCATTTTCATCCATATGTTTATCCAATGACCATTTAAATGCCCTTAAAGTTGCGAGTCCACTATTGTTGCAAGCAGGGCATTCCACGCCCCTACTAATCTCTGAGTAAAGAAACCAACTCTGACATCTGTTCTCTCTCTATTGCCCCTCAATGTAAAGCTATGTCCCCTTGTGCTGGTCATCACCATTCAAGGAAAAAGGCTCTCACTATCCACTCTATTTAATCCTCTGATTATCTTGTATGTCTCAATTAAGTCACCTCTCAACCTTCTTCTCTCTAACAAAAACAGCCTCAAGTTCCTCAGTCTTTCCTCATAAGACCTTCCCTCCAATACTAGGCAACATCCTAGTAAATCTCCCCTGAAACCTTTCCAAAGCTTCCACATCCTTCCTATAATATGGTGACCAGAACTGTACACAATATTCCAAGTGCAGCCGCACCAGAGTTTTGTACAGCTGCAACATGACCTAATGGCTCTGAAACTCAATCCCTCGACCAATAAAAGCTAACACACTGTATGCCTTCTTAACAACCCTATCAACCTGGGTGGCAACTTTCAGAGATCTATGGAAACAGAGATCTCTCTGCTTATCTACACTACCAAGTATCTTACCATTAGCCCAGTACTCTTTATCCCTGTTGCTTCTTCCAAAGTGAATCATCTCACACTTTTCTGCATTAAACTCCATTTGCCACCTCTCAGCCCAGCTCTGCAGCTTTTCTATGTCCCTCTGTACCCTGCAACATCCTTTGGCACCATCCACAACTCTACTGACCTTAGTGTCATCTGCAAACTTACTAACCCAACGTTCTACGCCTCATCCAAGTCATTACAAAAATGACAAACAGCAGTGGCCCCAAAACAGATCCTTGCGGTACACCACTAATAACGGAACTCTAGGATGAACATTTCCCATCCACCACCACCCTCTGTCTTCTTTCAGCTAGCCAATTTCTGATCCAATCTGCAAAATCACCCTCAATCCCATGCCTCCATATTTTGTGCAGTAACCTACCGTGGGGAATCTTATAAAATGCTTTACTGAAATCCATATATGCCACATCAGCCGCTTTACCCTCATCCATCTGTTTGGTCACCTTCTCAAAGAACTCAATAAGGTCTGTGAGGCACAACCTACCCTTCGCAAAACTGTGTTGATGATCTCTCATCAACTTATTTCTTTCTAGATGATTATAAATCCTATCTTTTATAATCTTTTACAATACTTTACCCACAACCAAAGTGAGGCTCACTGGTCTATGATTGGGGTCTCTACTCCCCTTCTTGAACAAGGGGACAACATCTGCTATCCTCCAGTCTTCTGGCACTATTCCTGTAGATGATGATGATATAAAGATCAAAGCTAAAAGCTCTGCAGTCTCCTCCCTGGCTTCCCAGAGAATCCTAAAATAAATCCCATCTGGCCCAGGGAACATCTATTTTCACACTTTCCAGAATTCCTAACATCTTCTCCTTGTGAACCTCAATCTCGTCTAGTCTAATAGTCTGTATCTCAGTATTCTCCTCGACAACATTGTCTTTTTCTAGTGTGAATACTGATGAAAAATATTCATTTAGCGCTTTTCCAATCTCCTCAGACTCCATGCAGAAATTCCCACTACTGTCCTTGATTGGCCCTCATCCTATTCTAGTCGTTCTTTTATTCGTGACATACCCATAGAAAACTTTAGAGTTTTTCTTGATCCTACCTGCCAAAGACTTCTCATGTCCCCTCCTGGCTCTTCTCAGCTCTCTCTTTAGGTCCTTCTGGCTAATTTGTACTTGGCAAATCCCCTAACTGAGCCTTCACATCTCATCCTAACATAAGCCTCCTCCTTCCTCTTGATAAGCGATTCAACTTCTTTAGAAAACTACAACTCCCTTGCTCGATCACTTCCTCCCTGCCTGACAGGTACATACTTATCAAGAATATGCAGTAGCTCTTCCTTGAATGAGCAGGACATTTCAATTGTGCCCAGCCTTTGCAGTTTCCTTCCCCATCTTTCGCATCTTAAATCTTGCCTAATCGCATCATAATTGTCTTTACCCCAGCTATAACTCTTGCCCTGCTGTATATATCAATCCATTTCCATTGCTAAAGTAAACATAACCGAATTGTGGTCACTATGGTGTCGGATCTGATGTTGTCCTTGAACACCCTTTTCAGGCTGCCAAAGGTAGTGTTAGGGCACTGGAGAGAGTGCTGGATCGCTTCAATACCTGCTTTGACCGATAGCCCACTCATGAGTTACTGGACGTGGTCAACGTTTTCTAAGGCCTCCCCGTGGACTTTGATGATCGGGGGCTTGCTTCACGACGCCAGGCCAGGTTGGTGGAGGATCTTCGTCCTGCTGATGTTCAGGGTGAGACCCATGCTCTCATATCTTCCGTAAAGGTGCTGTCTATGATCTGGAGTACATCCTCTGAGATTGCACATAACGCAAACATCACCTGCATAGTGCAGCTTGATGACACTAGTTGGGGTGACTTTGGTTTTGGCTTGAAGATGGCAAGTTTGATTAATTTCCCATAGGTTCTGTAGGTTAGCTACACTTCGGTGGGGAGGCGAGGCATTGCAGCGAGGTAGATCGAGAACAGTCTTGGGCGATGACTCAGCCCTGCTTGACATCGTTCCAAATGGGAAATGGGTCAGTGGAACCAGTTGTCAATGTGGTGCAGGTGAAGGATGGTGACAAACTCCATGGTGCGACGAAAGTGGAGAAGGATTCTGCAGAATACTTCCTGATTGACAATTTCAAAGGCTTCTGTAAAGTTGAAAAACGCCATTCGTAGAGGTAGGTTCTTTTCTCTGCACTTCTCCTGCAGCGGTCTCTAGGTAAAATTCGTATCTGTTATGCCCCTCCATGGTCAAAAGTTATATTGCAACTCTGGGAGGAGACGATTGAGGAGGACTTTGGCAATGAGTTTCCAGTGGTTGACAGCAGGGAGATTCCCCTCTAGTTAGCACACTGGGACTTGTACCTTTTTTTAAAAATGCTCACAAACCGTTGCATCTTGTAGCTCTCCCAGGAGGCTCTTTTTCTAGATAAGGCAGTCAAGGGCATGTAGCTGTAGCAGGTGTTGTTGACCTCTGCACTTCAATGTCTCAGTAGGCATACTGTCTGCCCCAGCAGCCTTGTTGTTCTTAAAGTGGCAGATGGCTTACTCTACTCCTTGCAAGGCTGGGATGTTGCTGAGCTGTGGCATGTAGTGTGCTGTGGGATGCAGCTCTGAACGACGGCAGAACCCTGGAAGAGGGCTCCTGTGAAACACTCCCCTCCCAGTGTTGTTTGATGCTTCTTTATCTTGTGAGAAGAGTCATTCCATCTTTGGACAGTAGTGCAGGGTCCTAGGTGTTTGGTCCATATGTAGTCTTGATAGCACAGAAAATAGCATGCATACCATGGTTGTCGGCCACCTGTTGGGCCTTCAGGGCTTTATCCTGAATTTTGTTGGACCTTGACCTTCTAAGTGTGGTTGTTTTATGCTCAGAAATGCCATGCGTTTCCGGCTTAACAGTTCTTGGATCTCCTGATCATTCTCATCAAAGGCTTAACAGTTCTTGGATCTCCTGATCATTCTCATCAAACCAGTCTTGGTGTTTCCTAGTTGATGGCAATCTGAGTTTTTGCAGGCATTGATGATGGACGTTTTGGGCATGAGCCCTTCTTCAGGAATGAGGAAAGTGTGTCCAGCAGGCTAAGATAAAAGGTAGGGAGGAGGAACTTGGGGGAGGGGCATTGGAAATGCGATAGGTGGAAGGAGGTCAAGGTAAGGGTGATAGGCCGGAATGGGGGTGGGGGCGGAGAGGTCAGGAAGAA
>NC_057710.1:149499749-149542744 GCF_004010195.1 Chiloscyllium plagiosum | reverse complement strand
CTCCCCCTCCCACTCCACCAAGGGCATGCAGGTCCTTGGACTCCTCCATCGCCAGACCATGGCAACACGACGGTTGGAGGAAGAGCGCCTCATCTTCTGCCTAGGAACCCTCCAACCACAAGGGATGAACTCAGATTTCTCCAGTTTCCTCATTTCCCCTCCCCCCACCTTGTCTCAGTCAAATCCCTCGAACTCAGCACCGCTTTCCTAACCTGCAATTTTCTTCCTGACCTCTACACCCCCACCCCACTCCGGCCTATCACCCTCACCTTGACCTCCTTCCACCTATTGCATTTCCAACGCCCCTCCCCCAAGTCCCTCCTCCCTACCTTTTATCTTAGCCTGCTGGACACACTTTCCTCATTCCTGAAGAAGGGCTCGAAACGTCGATTCCTGCGCCTTGGATGCTTCCTGACCTGCTGCACTTTTCCAGCAACACATTTTCAGCTCTGATCTCCAGCATCTGCAGTCCTCACTTTCTCCAGGCATTGATGATGGCAGTCTTAAAGGCAAACAGAGGCTGTTGGGATCCCGAGATTCGGTGTCGCCGAGGATCTCTAGGTTTGAGAAGAGGTGGCTGTTTTTCCTGGGTCTTTAAGTACATCAATATTGGACTTCTTGCAGCACTGCTTCTGTTGTCTGTGCTGCGGTGGGGCTATATCCTGGCTCGGATCAGGCAATCGTCTGCTCCTGTTATAGTGCATTTGATTTTACCGTCTTTCCAATATTTCGCTCTGACGATGACAAAGTCAAGGACATGCAAGTGTCCTTGTATTTGTCCCTTTGGTGGAACAGTGTGCTGATGTTGATGTTGTGTTTGCGGCTTTTAGTCAGGTGAAGGGTGCTGTTGGAGTTTTCCTTCTCTACTCTTTCCTGATTATGTTGCCTCAAAGGTCTGCACTTATGCTGACGCTGGCTTTGAAGTCACTGAGGATGATTAGTCTGTCTATTGCAGGGACCCATGAGAGAGATCGGTCAAGGTTGGAGTAGAATTTCTCCTTGTCATCAGCTGCTGCATTGAGCATTGGTGCATATGCACTGAATACTGTGATATACAGTCTCCAAGCAAGGTGAATCGGAGTGTCATGAAGTGTTCACTTATTCCATAGGGCGAGTCTTTGAGTAGGTCCACCAGTTCATGTTTAATAATGAAGCCGGCTCCATGGATGCAGCATTCTTTGTCGGCCTTGCCTTTCTAGATGAAGGTGTAGCCAATGCCTTTATCTCTTAGCTGTCCTACCCTTTCGTCAATATCATAGCACCTGAGTTCCTGAGCAATGATTGCAGAGCGGCGTTGCATCTGTCACGGGCGGGATTGTCCATAAGGTTCCTGGCACTCCAGATCCGAAACTTCATCCTGAGTGTGTGGAAGGTGCCTGTGTTTTAATGTGGGCTACCACATGGGCTTAGAAGTGGCAAGAGGGTCCAAGACAACTGGAGACCAGGCATCAACCCATACACTGAGGATGAAACACACTATATTCCTCGTGGTTCTTAGGCATTAGCCTCCCATGTTCAGACCAACTCCTTGACCCACTCACTCTTGACTTTATCATGCACAGTAACTAATGAACTCCACTAATGCCTATAATGCAGTGACAGTGGTTATCTGACTGGAAAGATAGAGCATAATTGCCAAAGCATTAGTTACCTGATGCCTGCACATGGTGCAGGAACTGCTAACTTCACACCTTGGGACATTGCACATTGTGTAGCTCTAAAGGTAAAGTCACCATAGTTCTATTGGACCATCAGGCTGGTCTCTCATTAATGAGGTACAGTTTAACTTGATGGTCATCATACCCTCAGGTAAAGGGAAGAGGATGAGAAGGAGAGTCATTCATATTAACCTCAGTTGGTCCAGGAATTGAACCCATGTTGTTGACTGATTGCATTGCAACCAACCACCAGCCAACTGAGCTAATTTGTGTCGCTCTAAGGATGGTTGGGTTCGTGACCTTCAGGAAGAAGGGCTCATGCCCAAAACGTCGATTCTCCTGCTCCTTGGATGGTGCCTGACCTGCTGCGCTTTTCCAGAAACACATTTTCAGCTGGGGACAGACCTTCCCAGGTAAAGGGACAACTGGAAAATGGGAAGCCTTCAGAAATGAGATAACGACTGTCCAGAGACAGTATATTCATGTTAGGATGAGAGGAAAGGCTGGGAGGTGTAGGGATTGCTCAGTGACTAGAGAAATTGAGGGTTTGGTGAAGAAAAAGAAATAAGCGTATGTCAGGTTATGGAGTCATAGAGATGTACAGCACGAAAACAGACCCTTCGGTCCAACCCGTCCATGCCAACCAGATATCCGAACCCAATCTAGTCCCACCTGCCAGCACTCAGCCCATATCCCTCTGAACCCTTCCTATTCATATACCCATCCAAATGCCTCTTAAATGTTGCAATTGTACCAGCCTCCACCACTTACTCTGGTAGCTCATTCCATACTTGTACCCCCCTCTGTGTTAAAATGTTGCCCCTTAGCTCTCTTCTATATCTTTCCCCTATCACCCTAAACCTATGCCCTCTAGTTCTGGACTCCCCCATCCCCTATCACCCTAAACCTATGCCCTCTAGTTCTGGACTCCCCCACCCCAGGGAAGAGACTTTAACTATTTATCCTATCCATGCCCCTCATCATTTTGTAAACCTCTATAAGGTCACCCCTCAGCCTCCGAGGCTCCAGGGAAAACAGCCCCAGCCTGTTCAGCCTCTCCCTATAGCTCAAATCTTCCAACCCTGGCAACATCCTTGTAAATCTTTTCTGAACCCTTTCAAGTTTCACAACATCTTTCCGATAGGAAGGAGACCAGAATTGCATGCAATATTCCAACAGTGGCCTAACCAATGTCCTGTACAGCCGCAACATGATCTCCCAACCCCTGTACTCAATACTCTGACCAATAAAGGAAAGCTTACCAAACACCTACTTCACTATCCTATCTCCCTGCGACTCTACTTTTAAGGAGCTATGAACCTGCACTCCACGGTCTCTTTGTTCAGCAACACTCCCTAGGACCTTACCATTAAGTATAAGTCCTGCTAAGATTTGCTTTCCCAAAATGCAGCACCTTGCATTTATCTGAATTAAACTCCATCTGCTACTTCTCAGCCCATTGGCCCATCTAGTCAAGATCCTGTTGTAATCTGAGGTAACCCTCTTTGCTGTCCACTACACCTCTAATTTTGGTGTCATCTGCAAACTTACTAACTATATCTCTTATGCTTGCATCCAAATCATTTAAGTAAATGACAAAACATAGAGGACCCAGCACCGATCTTTGTGGCACTCCACTGGTCACAGGCCTCCAGTCTGAAAAACAACCCTCCACCACTACCCTCTGTCTTCTGTCTTTGAGCCAGTTCTGTATCCAAATGGCTAGTTCTCCCTGTATTCCTTGAGATCTAACCCTGCTACTCAGTCTCCCATGGGGAACCTTGTTGAATGCCTTACTGAAGTCCATATAGATCACATCTACCGTTCGGCCCTCATCAATCCTTTTTGTCACTTCCTCAAAAAACTCAATCAAGTTTGTGAGACATGATTTCCCATGCACAAAGTCATGTTGACTATCCAGGAATAATCGAGAGAATCATTAGAAGAGTATAAAGGCAGTGGGTGTATACTTAAGAGGGAAACCACAAGGGCAAAAAGGGGACATGAGATAGCTTTGGCAAATAGGGTTAACAAGAATCCATAGGATTTTTACAAAGTCATTAAGGCAAAAGGGGAACTATGGAATGAATAGGGCCCCCCAAAAATTAGCAAGGTTAGATCTCATGGAATACAGGGAGAACTAGCCATTTCGATACAGAACTGGCTTGAAGGCTGAAGACAGAGGGTGGTGGTGGAGGGTTGCTTTTCAGACTGGAGGCCTGTGACAAGTGGAGTGCCACAAAGATCAGTGCTGGATCCACTATTCGTAATTTATATAAATGATTTGGATATGAACATAGGAGGTATAGTTAGTAAGTTTGCAGATGACACCAAAATTGGAGATGCAGTGGATAGCAAAGAATGTTACTTCAGATTACAACAGGATCTTGATCAGATGGGCCAAATAGGCTGAGAAGTGGCAGATGGAGTTTAATTTAGATAAATGCGAGTTGCCGAATTTTGGGAAAGCAAAACTTAACAGGACTTATACACTTAACGGAAAGGTCCCAGGGAGTGTTGCTGAACAAAGAGACTTTGAAGTGCAGTTTCATAGCTCTTTGAAAGTGGAGTCGCAGGTAGATAGGATAGTGAAGAAGGCATTTGGTATGCTTTCCTTTATTGGTCAGAGTATGAAGTATAGAGATAGGGAGGCCACTGTTGGAATATTGCATGCATTTCTGGTCTCCTTCGTATCGGAAAGATGTTGTGAAACCTGAAAGGGTTCAGAAAAGATTTACAAGGATGTTGGTAGGGATAGAAAATTTGAGCTATAGGGAGACGATGAACAGGCTGGGGCTGTTTTCCCTGGAACGTCAGAGGCTGAGGGGTGACCTTATAGAAGTTTACAAAATAATGAGGGGCCTGGATAGGGTAAATAGACAAAGTCTTTTCCCTGGGGTGGGGGAGTCCAGAACTAGTGGGCATAGGTTTAGTGTGATAGGGGAAAGATATAAAAGGGGCAACTTTTTCACTCAGAGGTTGGTGCACGTATTGAATGAGCTGCCAGAGTAAGTGGTGGAGGCTAGTACAATTATAACATTTAAAAGGCATCTGGATGGGTGTATGAATAGGAAGGGTTCAGAGGGATATGGGCTGGGTGCTGGCCATAAATTAATGTTTCAATTTATTGGGTTGGGATATTCGTTCGGCATGGACAAGTTGGGCCAAAGGGTCGGTTTCCATGCTGTACATCTCTACGATTCTAAGTAGACCCGGAAACGGTTCCCATCAATGGATGAGTCCAATATAAGGGTATAATTCTGACGTAGCATTAATAAATCCAATTTCACCATAAACCAGGTTAGTTTATGGAATTTTGTACCGCACTGAGAAACTGAGGTAAATAAAGGGGAAGCTAAGTAAATACTCAAAGAAAGGAACAGAAAGCTATGTCATGAGATTAGATTGCGTAAAGTAAGAATCAGCTAATGGGAAGCTTAATCATTGACATAGATCTGTTGGACTGAATTGTTTCTGTGCTATAACTTCAACTCAGTTATTTGGTAATGAAATGAAAGCAAGCTTGTGTGTGTTATGGAAGTTCTCAAGAATTGGCATTTTTCTGCTTTGACCTATTGGACATTTATTGAATATTGGAATAATATATGCACTTGATTAATTAATATAAGAGACTATGTTAACTAACTTCCATTAATAACTACTGTTCAATAGTTTCTAGAACCACATTTCTTTAAAGGTTCTGATTCTCAGCAAGGAATTTTTTTTAAATCTTTGTTCAACTTTGAAAACGTTCACTTCAGATTTGCACACAATTGCGTTGTATTCCTGCAGTGTAGATAGCCTCAAAAATGAAGTTTACTCGATTATGCTGAAATATAGCACCTTGAAAATTGTCTGAAATGCTTTTCTACACAATCATTTTATTTTGACAAAAGCCACTCATAATTTGAATTATTAATGTATTGGAATCTGTGAGGTTCACCAAATCTGTGTTATTGATAAGTAAGTTTTTTATTTTTTGTAAGACAAAGTAATAGGAGTTCCTCATGAGTACATTCAAATATCGCATGAAAATGTCAAAGTAAATGTGAGGCTTCAGTGATAGTTGATACATTTAGTGTAGTTATGATTTACTGTGTTTGCAAAGAGAACAGAAACAAAAACCTGATTCATCCTTGACTATATCTACTAGCTGTGAATCCTTTGAATGTTAGATTTCTTTGTACTTTTAAATTAATATTTTATGTCCTACTTGCCGTCCATATTAAATTGGATAGTATAATGGTTCCCACTTTTCAGAAAAGCTAATATGAAGAAATGCACCCAGAAGTGAGCACAAATTTGAAAACCCTTTAACCAATAGAATGACTTGTAACACTGTTTGTTTCAATTTATCTTATTAAACATTGTACAGTGTGTATACTACAAGAAGTTGTGTAGCAATTCCACAAATTGAAGAAATGAGAAAGATTCTGTGAGTTTATGAAAGAAAGAGATAAAGAAAAAAAATTCACTTTACATAATGTATAGAAATTGTTTTCAGCATGAAACAATTGCCTGTTAAATCTCAAGTCTTTGAATCTCAAATACTCCTGATTCAGATTAAGGGCTGGAAGAAAAGTGCATGATGCATTACAGTCATGTCTGAGAAAGCAAAACTGCACACAGCCCTCTGCATCCTATTCTGTTGGCATCAGATTGAAAGTGGAGGTGGAATAGTTCTACTAGTTAAATGTAGCCTCATGAAAATTGGGTACCGCGAGTGGGGAAAACAATGTAAAAAGTAGAAAAGGTATATACAGCATCTGTATGGATTGAATGATAATAAAAGGTTTCATTGCCTTAATAGTCATATTCTATAGATTACTAAGTAATGAATGAGGTAACTCATTTTTGGAAAACCGACAAGATAAGTAGCAATCACAGTATGATAATCGTGGAAGGTATCAACAATCTGCGAATAAACTAGAGGACTAAATAACAAAATGACCAAAGAGAATTGAGTTCCTACAGGGTATACAGGACTGCTTTCATGCTCAGCCTGTAAAACATTCAATAGAGAAACGGAAAATCACTGCTGCATCTTGCATTGGGTAAGAAGTAGGAGAATGAATGTAGGACAGTGTTTCAATGATCGCAACACAACATGAAAGAATGACCTAAGGTAGATGATATCGAGCCAGTGGATTGACTTAATTAGATATCCATCACTTGTTTAGGATCGATATTATCTAATCAAACTGTTCAGTGATGATATTACATACCTCTGGAGCAGGTGGGACTTGAACCCAGTCCTTCTGGCCCAGAGATAGGGACATCAACACTGTGCCACAAGAACCTTCCTTGTTACGATGATATGAGGGTCAAGCACACACATAAACCCCTCGAGCATGACTTGTATAAAAATTGACTCAAATGTTTTGCCTGGTAAATTGGTTTCAAAAATTTGGTAAATGTGAACTCTTTGGGAGAACAAATGCTATATTAGATTATACCTTAGAAAATGAAAATGTGAATGGAATATTCATTAAAAGAAGCATTTGAAGTCAGCAAAGCAGTTAAAATTGCTAATATAGAGTCGTAGTGGTATCTATTTCAGGAAAAGAGCATTCAAAAGTAATGATATTATTGGAAACCTATGCATAACTACATTTTAAAAGTCCTGTGCCCAGTTTTGAACTCCAAAGGATAGAGTACTGGAGAAGATGTGAAAGGATTTGCATTGTTGACACCAGAACTGAGATAAGATGGAACATAGAACATTACAACACAGTACAGGTCCTCGATGTTGCGCCAACCTGTGGAACCAATCTGGAGCCCAACTAACCTACACTATTCCATTCTCGTCCATATGCCTATCCAATGACCATTTAAATGCCCTTAAAATTGGCGAGTCTACGACTGTTGCAGGCAGTGCATTCTATGCCCCTACTACTCTCTGAGTAAAGAAACTATCTCTGGTATCTATCCTACATCTATTACCCATCAGTTTAAAGCTGTGTCCCCTCATTCTAGCCATTGCCATCCAAGGAAAAAGGCTCTCACTATCCAACCTGTTTAACCCTCTGATTATCTTATATGTCTCAATTAAGTCACCTCTCAACTTTCTCTCCCTCAGCATTTCCTCGTAAGGCCCGCCCTCCCCATACCAGGCAACATCTCCTCTAGTAAATCTCCTCTGAACCTTTCCCAAAGCTTCCACATCCTTCTTATAATGTGGTGACCAGAACTGTATGCAGTACTCGAAATGTGGCCACACCAGAGTTTTGTACAGCTGTTACATGATTTCATGGTTCGGAAACTCAATCCCTCTACCAATAAAAGTGAACACACCGTATGCCTTCTTAACAACTCTATCAACCTGGATGGCATTTTCAAGGATCTATGTATTTGGACACTGAGATCTCTCTGCTTATCTACATTACCAAGTACTCTGCATTCCTGTTGCTCCTTCCAAAGTGAATCACCTTACACTTTTCTGCATTAAACTAATTTGCCACTTGTCAGCCCAGCTCTGCAGCTTATCTTTGTTTATCTGTAACCTACTACATCCTTCGTCGCTATTCACAACTCTTAGTGTCATCCACAAATTTACCAACACATCCTTTTACGCCCTCATCCAGGTCATTTATAAAACATGACAAACAACAATGGACCCAAAACAGATGCTTGCGGTACATCACTAGTAACTGAACTCCAGGATGAATATTTCCCATCAACCACCACCCTCTGTCTTCTTGCAGCTAGCCAGTTTCTGATCCAACCAGCTAAATCACCCTCAATTCCATACCTCCATATTTTGTGCAATAGCCTACCGTGGGGAATCTTATCAAATGCTTTACGACCTATCCTGCACAAAACTGTGTTGACGATCCCATTCAACTTATTCCTTTCGAGATGATTATAAATCCTATCTCTTACAACCCTTTCCAACATTTTACCCTCAACCGAAGTAAAGCTCACTGGTCTATAATTTCCAGGGTTGTCTCTACTCCCCGTCTTGAACAAGGGAACAACATTCCACACACGTGCCACCCTCTGCGTGAAAAAGATTCCTCTTAGATCTCTTTTATATCTTTCCCCTCTCACCCTAAACCTATGTCCTCTAGTACTGGACTCTTCTATTCTTAGATATGATTACAAATAATCAGGAAATATTGAGCAGGTTATAGCATTCTCTTCAGTACTAATTTAGAATATTTTAGTGAAAGGATGAGCATAGATGCTAATGATTACTATATCAACA
The DNA here is from genome assembly GCF_004010195.1 of Chiloscyllium plagiosum. NCBI lineage: Eukaryota > Metazoa > Chordata > Chondrichthyes > Orectolobiformes > Hemiscylliidae > Chiloscyllium > Chiloscyllium plagiosum. Next base: position 149,533,879 of record NC_057710.1, on the reverse strand, counting down.
AGACGAACTGTGGAAAAGTCCGATTTCAGCAGGCAATTTTGGGTCTAATGCTGATCTGTATAATTTCAACATGCTTAGAGATGCTAAATCAGAGGCATGTAGGTTTCGCACTTAAACGCTGATTAGATATTTGTCAAGCAGTGTACTTTGCTTGCTCACTTCCATGGAAGGTATACAGTATGTAGGCTGGCAGATACGTAGCAGCATCAAGTAATATGCTCAATAAGGAGTTAAGGACTAGTTTCTTTATTCAGAGAATGGTTAGAATTTAGAACATGCTATAACTGGAATTGGTTGAGTTGAACCGTTTCAATGCTTTCAACAGGAAACTAGATTAAAATGTAAGAGAAACAAGAATAGAAATATCTGAAATGCACCAAATTTCAAGGTGGAAGCTACTGGACAGTAAAATGCCAAAGTATATTGATGCTTGATTGACAAATGAACTCCCAGTGGATTTGAAGTTTAGTTGTCAGAAAGAGCTCAATTTTCGGTTCTCTTCAGTAGATAAGTATGTCGCACATTCCTGGATGAAAGGCAGCAGTGGAAATTGGGTATGGAATACTAGACCATGGAGTTAAGTTAGCATAGGACAGTAAAGCTCAGACTCAGCAGTACTGTTCCAATTCTGGGTGCCAGGTGGTTGAAATTAGATTGGAGGCACTTCAGAGAAGAAGATTAATTAATTCACTAGATTAATTCCAAAAATGAGGCACAGGATTCTGGGTAATCCAAGATGGGGGATGGGAAAAATTTCTGGCTGTAACAGGCTGTTCCTACTTTGAGATATTTTAGATGTTGGAGGTGATTTCCTCGAACTCCAGGAGCAGCAATCACTGTTTTAGATGCTGTTGCAGTTATTTTGGGAACTTTGAAAAAGAAGTCAAAACAGCAGCACTTTTAAAAGCGAGAAAGACAGACAAAGGCAGTAAGCACATGTTCTGTAAGGGAGGGAGAGAAAGAAACCCACACTGCCATCTGATACAGCAGTGAATCTGCACAGTTACTGCCTTTGCTGTTTGAATTCATGTATCACTAGACATTGAAGTGTATCCAGGAAATCTTAACAAACAGCAAAATTCGCAACTGATCTTGGAGGAACCTGGTTGGGAGAGGTCACAGCACAGAAACAGATAAGTAAATAGTTTTAACCCTAGCCTTGCTATAAATCTACAACAGTGAGTAGAGTGTGTTCTTTCTTGGTTATATGTTCTTATTAGGATGTGTCTCTTGATTAAATCTTAAAAATGTAGGCCATTAGTATTAACTTAGCCTGAAGCAGTGTTTTGTAGAGCAATAAGACAGTGCTATTTTCTGTGTCTGTAGATTGGAAGGGGCAAAATGGCCTTTAGTAGAGTGATATGCTCTTCTTGTTAGATGTGGGAGTTTTGGGAGAGTTTAAGGGTTACTGAGGATTATGTCTTCAATAAATGTCGTAGGTTACGAATCATCTCAGATCGAATGGATTAGTTGGAGCGACAGAGGCAATGAGGTGGGTGATAGATGGCAGTTATAGGAAGGCAAAAAAGCTGCAGATATAGCCACGTAGATGGGTTACCTCCAAGCAAGTTAGGAGAGGTAGGCGGGTAGTACAGGAGTCTTCTGTGGCTATCCCCATTTCAAACAAGTATGCTGGTTTGAAAATGTAGGGTGTGATGGACTTTCAGGGGAACATAACATGAGCAGCCATGTTTCTGGTAGCAAGACTGGCTCTAATGTATTGAGGGATACATTGGGTTCCAAGCGATCGATCGTGTTAGGGGACTCGCTGGTCAGGGGTACAGTCTGATGTTTCTGGGGCCAGCAGCAAAAAATCAGAATGATGTGTTGCCTCCCTGGTGCCAGGATCAAGGGTTATCTCAGAAAAGGTGCAGAATGTTCTCAAGGAGAAGAGGGACCAGCATTGTACATGTTGGTACCAAGGACATAGGAAGGGAGAAGGATGAGATTCTGAAGGGAGAATATAGAAAGCTAGGCAGGAATTTAAAAAGGAGGTCCTTGAGGGTAGTAATATCTGGATTACTCCCGATGCTACAAGCTCGTGACAGTAGGAATAGGAGGATAGGGCAGATGAATGCATGGCTGAAGAGCTGGTGTATGAGAGAAGGATTCACATTTTTGGATCATTGGATGGGTAGAAGTGACCTGTACAAGAAGGATGAATTGCACCTGAATTGGAAGGGGACTAACATACTGGCAGGGAGATTCGCTAGAGCTGCTCAGGAGGATTTAAACTAGTAAGTGGGGGGGGGGGGGGGAATAGTGAGGAAAAAGAGGGTAGACCCAGGGAGATACTAAGGAAAGAGATCAATCCAAAACTGGTACAGTTGAGAAAAGATGTATGTCCAGCAGTCAGGCAGGTAGGAACAAAGCAGAGAACAAGGTAGGACTGATAAATTAAACTGCATTTATTTCAATGCAAGTGGCCTGACAGGGAAGGCAGATGACCTCAGGGCATGGTTGGGGACATGGGACTATGGTATCATAGCAATTTCAGAAATGTGGCTCAGAGTTGGACAGGACTGGCAGCTTAATGTTCCAGGATATACATGCTATAAGAAAATAGAAAGGGAAGCAAGAGAGATGGGGGAGTGGCGTTTTTAATAAGGGATAGCAAAACAGCTGTACTGAGGGAGAATATTCCCGGAAATACATCCAAGGAAGCTATTTGGGTGGAACTGAGAAATAAGAAAGAGATGGTCACCTTATTGGGATTGTCTTATTGACCTTCTAATAGTCAGATGGGAATTGAGAAACAAATTTGTAAGGAGATCTCAGCTCTCTGTAAGAATAATAGGGTGGCTATGGTAGGGGATTTTAACTTTCTAAACATAGACCGGGACTGCCATAGTGTTAAGGGTTTAGATGGAGAGGAATTTGTTAAGAGTGTACAAAAAACTTTTCTGAGTCAGTATGTGGATGTACCGACTGAAAAAGTGCAAAACTTTCATGATTTGATTGATTAGATTCCCTACAGTGAGGAAACAGGCCCTTTGGCCCAACCAGTCCACATCGACCCTCCAAAGAGTAACCCACCCAGACCCATTTCCCCTCTGACTAATGCACCAAACACTATGGGCAATTTAGCATGGCTAATTCACCTGACCGGCGCATCTTTGGTTTGTGGGAGGAAACCGGAGCACCTGGAAGAAACCCACGCAAACACGGAGAGAAGGTTGCCCGTGGCTGGAATCGAACCTGGGACCCTGACCTACTCTTGGGAAATAAGGCAGGGCAGGTGACTGAGGTACAAGTGGAGAAGTATTTTGGGGCCAAACAACCATAATTCTATTAGTTTTAAAATAATGATGGAAAAGGGTAGACCAGATCTAACAGTTGAAGTTCTAAATTGGAGGAATGCTAATTTTGACGGTATTAGCAAGAACATTCAAAAGCTGATTGGGGGCAGACCTTTGCGGGTAAAGGGACGGCTAGAAAATGGGAAACCTTCAGAAGTGAGGTAACAAGAATCTAGAGACAGTATATTCCTATTAGGGTGAGAGGCAAGGCTGGTAGGTGTCGGGAATGCTGAATGACTGGAGAAATTGAGGGTTTGGTTCAGAAAAAGAAGGAAGCATATATATGGAGGATTTGAGCTGTAGGGAGAGGCTGAACAGGCTGGGGCTGTTTTCCCTGGAGCATCGGAGGCTGAGGGGTGACCTTATATAGGTTTACAAAATAATGAGGGACATGGATAGGGTTAACAGGCAAAGTCTTTTCTGTGGGGTGGGGAGTCCAGAGGGCATAGGTTTAGGGTGAGAGGGGAAAGATATAAAAGAGACCTAAGGGGCAACATTTTCACGCAGAGGGTGGTATGTGTATGGAATGAGCTGCCACAGGAAGTGGTGGAGACTGGTACAATTGCAACATTTAAAAGGCATTTGGATGGGTATATGAATAGGAAGGGTTTGGAGGAATATGGGCTGGGTGCTGGCAGGTAGGTCTAGATTGGGTTGGGTTATCTGGTCGGTATGGACAGGTTGGATTGAAGGGTCTGTTTCCATGCTGTACATCTCTATGACTCTATATATCAGTTATAGACCGGAGATCGAGGGAATCCTTAGAAGATTATAAAGGCAGTAGGCATATACTTAAGAGGGAAATCAGGAGAGCAAAAAGGGGACATGAGAGAGCTTTGGAAAAAAGAGTTAAGGAGAATCCAAAGGGTTTTTACAAATATATTAAGGACAAAAGGTTAACTAGAGAGTGAACAGGGCCCCTCAAAGATCAGCATGGCAGCCTTTCTGTGGGGCCGCAGGAGATGGGGGAGAAACTAAACGAGTATTTTGCATCAGGATTAACTGTGGAGAAGGGCATGGGAGATACAGAATGTGGAGAAATAGATGATGACATCTTGAAAAATGTCCATATTACAGAGGAGGAAGTGCTGGATGTCTTGAATGGCATAAAGGTGGATAAATCCCCAGGATCTGATCAGGTGTACCATAGAACTCTGTGCCATCGTGGTACTATTATTTAAGAAAGGTGGTAAGGACAAATGAGGGAACTGTACATAGATGAGCCTGACGTCAGTGGTGGGCAAGTTGTTAGAGGGAATCCTGAGGGACAGGATGTACATGTATTTGGAAAGGAGGACTGATTAGGGATAGTCAACATGGCTTTGTGTGTGGGAAATCATATCTCACAAACTTGATTGAGTTTTTTGAAAAAGTAACAAAGAGGATTGATGTGGACAGAGCAGTGGATGTGATATGTAAAGACTTCAGTAATGCGATCAGCAAGGTTCCTCATGGGACACTGGTTAGCAAGGTTAGACCTCATGGAATACAGGAAGACCTAGCCATTTGGATACAGAACTGGATTGAGGGTAGAAGACAGAAGGTGGTGGTAGAGGATTGTTTTTCAGACTGGAGGCCTGTGACCAGTGGTGGGTCCAATACTTTTCATCATTTATATAAATGATTTGGATATGAACATAGGAGGTATAGTTCGTAAGTTTGCAGATGACACCAAAATTGGAGGTGTAGTGGATAGCGAAGAATGTTACTTCAGAGTACAACGGGATCTTGATTGGATGGGCCAATAGGCTGAGGAGTGGCAGATGGAGTTTAATTTGGATAAATGTGAGGTGGTGCATTTTGGGAAAGCAAAAATCTTAGCAGGACTTATACACTTAATGGTAAGGTCCTAGGGAGTGTTACTGAACAAAGAGACCTTGGAGTGCAGGTTCATAGCTCCTTGAAAGTAGAGTCGCAGGTAGATAGGATAGTGAAGAAGGCATTTGGTATGCTTTCCTTGACTGGTCAGAGCATTGAGTATAAGAGTTGGGAGGTCATGTTGCGCCTGTATAGGACATTAGTTAGGCTACTTTTGGAATATTGCTTGTAATTCTGGTCTCCTTCCTGCCGGAACAATGTTGTGAAACTTAAAAGGGTTCTGAAAAGATTTACCAGGATGTTGCCAGGGTTGGAGGATTTGAGCTATGGGGGAGGGCTGAATAAGCTGGGACTGTTTTCCCTGGAGCATTGAAGGCTGAGGAGTGACCTCTTAGAGTTTGGTAAAATCATGAGGGGCATGGATAGGATAAATAGACAAAGTTTTTTTCCTCGGGTGGTCTCCTTCCTGCCGGAACAATGTTGTGAAACTTAAAAGGGTTCTGAAAAGATTTACCAGGATGTTGCCAGGGTTGGAGGATTTGAGCTATGGGGAAGGGCTGAATAAGCTGGGACTGTTTTCCCTGGAGCATTGAAGGCTGAGGGGTGACCTCTTAGAGTTTGGTAAAATCATGAGGGGCATGGATAGGATAAATAGACAAAGTTTTTTTCCTCGGGTGGGGGAGTCCAGAACTACAGGTTTAGGGTGAGAGGGGAGAGATATAAAAGGGACCTAAGGGGCAACGTTTTCACGCAGAGGGTGGTGTGTGTATGAAATGAGCTGCCAGAGGAAGTGGTAGATGCTGATACAATTACAAAATTTAAAAGGCATATGGATGGGTATATGAATAGGAAGAGTTTAGAGGGATATGGGCTAAGTGCTGGCAATTGGGATTAGATTAGTTTGAGATATCTGGTCAGCATGGATGAGTTGAACCGAACGGTCTGTTTCCGTGCTGTACATCTCTATGACTCCGTGACTCTATGGCAGATGGAATGGGAGGAGAGGAATGGAGTACAACTAGTAGCACAGACCAGTTGAGCCAAAGAGCCTATTTCTGACAAGTATTTTCTAACTAATTCCATGCAATGCATCACAGTATTTTGTCCTGTCAATGCATCATCATGTTGTGAGAAATAAACACATGAAATTGCCATATGGTTGATTAATTAGTGTAGCCTTTGAGCAGTCGTGGCAGAAATTGCAGTGTTTTACCAAACATCGTAAAGCACACCCAGCTTAGGCTATGCTCTGCCGTTGCTATTTAAATTGAGCATATAAATGCATTCCAGATAAGCAGTTATAACTTCCGTTGAGTTGTTTTGTTTTATGGTCTGTCCACAGAGGAAGTATTCCTGTTGAGGATAATTATCTATGAACATGAATTGAATTCAAATGGGAGTTCTTTCCAAGCAGTGCAACGTTTTATTTTAGATTGACTTAATTTTTTTTATAAAAATGTGACATTAGAAGTTTTCCACAGAAGAATTGAGTATCTGTTTGGCAGTTTTAAATTTGCACAGAGTTTTAAAACACTTAAACAGAATATTCAACAGCTCAATTTTGATGTTGACCTCATCCACCTTACTCCGCCTCACTGTACATTGTTTCTTTAAACTTCTTTTTCCTAATCTAGTTATTTAGCATCTCCTTAAATAAATCTATACCAATCATCAGAACTCTCTCCATTGTCTCCACACTAGCTCCATAAATAAATGTTTTCTTGTAATGCTTAATGAGTTAATTTTTCATTGTGTAAAGATTAGCAACAACTGTGAAGGAAAATATGGTAATTTTTGTTACAGAGGGATTGGAGTTGAAGAATAAAAAAAGTAGTGTTTACAGTCATATAGGGTTTTGATGAGATTCCATCTGGAATAATGTAGACACTTCTGGGATAACAGCTAGTCTAATAACAATCATGTAATGACTCAATGGTTATTAAAAAAAACGTCTAGTCCACAAATGTCATTTAGGGAAGGAAGTCTGTCATCCTTACCTGGTCTGGCCTACATACAACTCTAGACACACAACAATGCAGTTGATTCTTAACTGTCCTCTGGGTTATTAAGGATGGGCAATAAATGCTGCACTAACCAGTGACATGCACAGACCCTGGATGAATTTTTAAAAATAGTTCTGGTCTCCTTGCCCAAGATACTTTGGAAGGATTGCAGTGAATACGGACTCAATTAATTCTTAGGATTGGAGGAAAGATTGAATTAACAAGGAGGCAATACCAATCCCATCATTCAGCAAATTAAGGCTGAAGATGGAGAGAATGAGAGGAACATATGTAAAACCATGCAATTCCATGTGTGCCACTAATTCATATAAAAAGGGTTGAAGCAGCAATAAAGAAAGAACATGAAGGAAAAACATGGTGACATCCAACTTCTAAAGGAGTTAGGTGCTGGGAAGGACTGATGGTTAATGCTTTACTCAAAATAGTTGAAAACTATGTAAAACAGGGAAATAAGTTTTGTGCTTTTTTTTTGCAAATTTTAACACCAGGGTCAATAGCATAGAGTTAAAGCATTGTGTTTGTAACTTTTATCGATGCTTGGAATAATCCCCTGGGATTTTGTGTCTTGTTTTTTGTATAATTGGAATGGGGAAATTCTGTTAATTTGACCTATTTGAAATATTAAGTACATTGTTTCAAGTACCCGCCAGAAACAATTCACTCTCTAGTGCTGTAACCGGATTTTAATTGATTTTGTTTTCATGCTTTCTTAGCCTGTGTGATTTTGCTTTTTGTGCTGAGATATTTAAAAATGCATTATTAATGATTTAAAATATATTATTCCTGGATTAGCTGCTATTTATAAAATTTAGGCTAGCTTCACAATTTTGTGTGCAATGCGCCTCTTCAGGCTAATTGGTGAAGACATCTTTGTGTTTTCAACTATGTTCATAATTAATGAATATGTACATTTTCAACATGCTGTGGAATGATCTAGCTTTCCTTTCCAAGAAAGCTATTTATTCAGTTAGTTCTATGCAAAGAATTAAAACTTTTCCCATGTATTTTGTTAATATTTTAACACAATTTTATTACTTGTGCAACAAATCTTAAGCATTGGAATTTTGCCACAGGTGTAATTTCTGATCAATATGGCATGTAAGTTGTTCATAGCATGCGCAACGCACAACAATGTCATTAAGTACATGCTCTGGCATCTTGCTGTCTGTTCTCTTTTGCAAGTGTCTCTCAATCTATAACCGATTTTGGCACAGAGTTGGCATTAAAGTAAAAGTGGAATAATATCTTTAAGGAATAAAATGAGCTTATTTCCAGCAATCCGACTTTTTCGAATGGCAGGAATTTTGCCTGGATTGTGTTGACCTCATTGTTTCTGAAATTATGTAGTTACACTCAATTGGATGGGTTTCTGCAGGGTTCAAATGTAGATTTCCCAGAAATACTAGGCAATGAAGAGACTTGTGAGAACAAGAAACTTTACTAATAGTAATTTCTTTGAGGTAATACTTGAAATGTCAATGTTTTTAAGGTTGATATATCTCCTGGATCACATGAGCTTCATCCCAGCGTGTTGAGGGAATCACAGAATAGACTTATTAACAGTGCTGAAGGAGGCCATTTAGTGCGTCCTGTCTGCACCAGCTGTCTGAGCATTTTGAATTAATGCCAAACTCCTGCCTTTTCCCCCATAACCTTGAACGTTGGTTCTCTTTAAATAATCAACAATGCTCTCTTGAATGCCTACTGCTACTGAGTGTCAGTGGTTGAGGAGGTTGGATGCCTGTGGGTGTGGTGCCACTCAAACAGGCTGCTTTGACCGGGATGGTATCAGACTTTGAGTGTTGTGGGAACTGCATCCATCCAAGCAAGCAGGGTGTAGTCTATCACACTCCTGACTTCTGCCTTGTAGATGATGGACAGGTTTGGGATGTCAGGAGATGAGTTAGTTGCTACAGTATTTCCTCGCATCTGACCTACATTTGTGACAACTGTGTTCATGTGGCGATTTCAGTTATGTTTCTGGTCAATGGTAACCTGGAGGATGTTGATAGTGGGGCATTCAGTGATGCCAACATCATTGAATATGTTGGACATGGTCATTGCCTGGCATTTGTGTGATGCAAATGTTATTTGCCACTTGTTAGCCCAAGCCTGGATATTGTACAGGCCTTGTTGCATTTGAACATTGACTGCTTTAGTGTCCAAGGATTCATGAATGCTGCTGAACCTCATGCAATCATTGGTGAACATCCCCACTTCTGACTTTAAGGTGGAGGAAAGGTCATTGATGTGAAAGTGGTTGCGCTTAGGACACTACCCTTAGGAACTCCTGCAGAGATGTTCTGGAGCTAGATAACTGACCTCCACCAACCATAACCATTTTCTTATGCCCCAAGTATAACTCCGACGAGCTGAGAGTTTGCCCTCTGATACCCATTGATTGCATTTTGGCTGGGGATCCTTGATACCACACTCAGTAAAATGCAGCCTTGATCTCAAGGGCTATCACTTGCACGTTAACTCTGCAATTCAGCGCCTTTGTCCTTGTTTGAACCAAGGATGTAATAAGGCCAGAAGTAGAATGGCCTGTTGTAACCCAAACTGGGCGTCAGTGAACAGTTTATTGCTGAGCTGGTGCTACTTGAGAGCATTGTTGATGACACTTTCCATCACTTTACTGATAATTGAGAGTAGACTGACAAAGTGGTAATTGTTTGGGTTTGATTTTTCTTTTTTTGTTCTGTGCGTGACATACCTTAGGAGTTTTCCACACTGTTGGGTAGATGTTAGTGTTTTAACTGCCCAGGAACAGCTTGGTTAAGGGAGCACCAAGTTCTGGAGTACAAGTCTTCAGTACTATTGCTGGAATGTTGTCAAGTCCTGTAGACTTTGCAGTATCCAGTGTGTGCAACTGTTTCTTAATATCTTATGGAGTGAATCCAATTAGCTGAAGACTGGTATCTTTGATGCAGGGGACTACCGAAGGAGGCAGAGATGGGGCAATCACTTCTAGCTGAAGATTGCTGCGAATGTTTCAGCTTTATCTTATCACTGTGTGGTGCTGTTCCATCATTGAACATGAGGTTGTTCGTGGCACCACCTCCTCCAGTGCATTGTTTATTTGACCACTACCATTCAAAACAGGACTGCAGGGCTTAAATCTGATCCATTGGTTGTGGGATCACTTAACTCTGTCACTTGCTGCTTATGCTGTTTGGCATGAAAATTGACCTGTTTGGTAGCTTCAGAAGTTGTCATCTCATTTTTAGATGTGCCTGGTACTGTAACTGGTATGTTCTCCTATACTGTCCATCAAAACAAGATTGATTCCCTGCCTTGCTGGTAAAGCTTGAGTGGAGGATATGCCAACCAATGAAGTCCCAGATTCTGCTGCTGTCGATGGCTCACAGAGCCTCAGGGATGTCCAATCTTGAATTGCTGGATCTGTTCAAAGTCTGTTCCATTGGCCACGATAATAGTGCCACATAATACGACATCAAACAATTTGAGACAAGAATACAGATAAAGCCCTTTTGGTCTCCAACTTTAACTTTGTGTTTGTCTCTTCAACCTGATCACCTCACTATTTGTGGAAAAAAAACTTCTGGCAGGTTCAACCTTTCTCTCTGAAATAGCCTTCTTTTTAAACCTTTGTAAAACTTATGCTTTTGCCGAAGGTGAGCTTTGTTAATTCTTCAACTTTGATTTGACAGCAATCCTTCCTTATTTTTGTTCTCAAATTTAAATTTCATTACCCTAATAAACATTAAGCATTTACATGTCCTCTAAGTTGCCTGTATATTTGAAGAATCTTAAAGCTACTGTCCAGTCTGTTCAAAAACTATAGACACCACATGAAAAAACAGATTGAAGTTACAGTGTTATGCACTGCACTGAATAATCCGTATACAACAGAAAAGATTTAAGGGGTGATGACCTACACTGGTCAATGCTGAGCTTATCTACAACATTGAAAACCATGGATAGCTGTGCCATTGGAATTAGACTCCATTTTTTTCATGCCCTCAATTCACGAACCTCTGAACAATACATGCATTGTATGTGTGACAAAGAATCATTGTGTATGGTATTGATCAAAGCTTTAGAAAATATTAGTTATTATGATAATGAAGTAAAAAGAGTAGCAGAAAGATCTAACTAGCTGCCTCTCAAAATCCATAAACACTTTAATATTAAGACAAAAAAACCTTTTACGGATTTGGGAAAGGGTGATTATATGTGATGCTGCAAGATTGTGATCATTCCATTTCACTGGGCAAGTTATTTAGTATTAAATCTTAAAATTATACAAGGCATATGTTGCATTTGCAGATACATTCTGCAAATCATCATCTCCAACATGTTTAAAGCAGATCTTTGTGTTGAATTAGCTTCTCTTCAGCTTATCTCAACGTAGGCACTTTTTACAATATTTACACTTTATGGGGTCAACTTTGTTGGATGGTATAGTGATGGCGCATTCTATTTTGAGGTCCACTTGGCACCTGATAATTAGGACACATAAATATAGATCTTCAGTACTCAAGAGCTGAGGCAGGGTCATCGGATCCAAAACATTAACTCTGATTTCTCTTAACAGATGCTGCCAGATCTGCTGAGCTTTTCCAGCAACTTCTGTTTTAGTTTATGATTTACAGCATCCCACACAGCTCTTTCAGTTTTTAAATAAAGGTCTTGTCCATTGTAGCCTTGAACAGTAATTCATTAATTGTGTCCCATGATTGTTGATTCATATAATGTTGTTTGAATATGTAGTCTTTGACTTGCATTACTAGAAATGAACTTTCTCGATATTTGCCTGTCAAACTTGCATTTGACTAGCAGGGTCAATGCAACGAAGTGGAATGTAAAGAGGACACTTGAATTTAATTGGTTTTGACTGTTTTTTGTCAAGTCTGAGTGCATCATTGATTGTTAAATCAATTACATTTTGTAATGTTCAATAGACAGCACATGAATATTTATTTTAGAAGTTTAGGCACTAGTTCTGCTAAAGAAAAATATCATAAGCTATTAATAGTTGGTTTTTAAAAAGGTCAGTAAGATGAAAATTTTTAGTTTGATAAAGTATGTTTCTATTGAATAGAAAGTCGTCCAGCATGAGCTGTGCAAACGGCAATGCAAGCATCTTTAAGATTCTTGAACCCATCTGATTTGTACTTTTAACCCTTTACAAAATTTAGTCTACTGTAATCTTCATGGTTCTTTTCCACTTTCTCCTTGTATGGCACTTTTTGCAAATATTTCCTGCTTTTCTGACTGTCCGTATGTATCTTTCCAATATGTTCCTTTCTAGTGTACTGTATTATGTATGATTGCATGTTGTTTATTAAATGAACATGGTTGGCCCTCTGAATGGAGTAGGTGCTTTTGGAAATTACATTCCAGTATATTTCCTTGTATTTGTATACTTTAACTGAACAGTGTGTCGGAGCTGAAAATCTCCAGCATCTGCAGTCCTCACTTTCTCCTGAACAGTGTGTCTCAAAGGAAGTGCTGTTGTTATTAGCATAACGATTTGAATGTTTGATCAAACATAATTTTTATCTTTCACTTTTATTATGTCAAACCTAGAATACATTTGAAATTATAATTGAAATGAACAAGGTGTAGCGATAATGTCACTGAACTAGTAATTCAGAGGCCAAGGAAAATGGGTTCAAATGCCATCATGACAGCTTGTGGAACCTATCTTAAATTAATAAATCTGGAATGGAAAAATTTGTCTATTATTTTTAATTAATATGTACTCTGTCGCTTTTTGAACCCCATGCCTTTATGGATACATTGTAACCAGAAATGTGGAATTAATCTATAGTAATTTTATGGTCATTATTAGTGAGACAGTTGGGGGAACAATATTAGTCAAGGATAATAAACTTCTATAGAGAAATAATGTACAGTCAGTTCGCGACAGCTCCGTTCTTGTTTGATCTCACGCCATTTAAACTGATGAGGCCGGAATCACATTATAGCCAATGAAGGCAAGGAGAGTTTGTGTTGTACAAATAACAGTCTAATTACTTCAACCGCACTAAAGCCAATTCATGTTGAAGAAGCATGCAATACAGCAGAGCTAACTGTAGTAAAGAATTCTTCAAATATGGTTAGAGTTGGAAAAACAGAATAGGAACTATTGCATTGCTGGATTCAACAAATCATCTCCTTCCCCCAGCCCCCTAACTCTTGTCTCAATCATATTCCCTCTAAACATCTGATCACCCAATCACATTGGTTCCAATGCTGCTGCTCTTTTCTCAATTGCTTTCTCCTTTAAATCTGGTGTCATCAACCCTCTCCTCAAAAAAGCCAACCCTTGACTACACCCTCCTTCCAAAGTTGCATTCCCATCTCCAATTTTCCCTTCCTCTGCAAGGTGCTTGAACTTGTTGTTTCCAAAACTAATTTTGAGTTTAGAACTAGTGATTACATCCTTTGAATACAGGGTACCCATTTCAGATTGACATGGGATTGATGTTTTTTCACTTGGAAGGGTTGCAAACCTTTGGAATCCTTAATCTCAGACAGCTGTCGACACTTGGTCATAGAGTATATTTAAGACAGCAAATGATTGATTTTGATATTTTAAGTGAATCCGTAGATGTGAGTATGGTGTAGATAATCAGCCATGATCTCATTAAATGGCAGAAGAAACTCAAGTGGCTTCTTTGTTCCTACATTATGTGTTCTTCCCCACTATAAACTTGAGTTTTGTGAGGTGGGGGGAAGCTGGTTGAACAGTTAGATGAGTGAAGAATTGTGAAAATGTGTATTGGCCAACTTCATTAATCAGTATTGAAGGAAATAGCCCTAGAACTGGGTCTAAGGAATGAAGTCGGGCAAGTGATGTATTTTTTCAACCAGAGGACATCCATTTGCAATAGTTATGGAAAGGGATAAAGAAAATTCAATGCAGAAAATATCACATAAAGGCACTTTGTGTGGAAGAAGGCACAGGATTCTGCAGAAAAACAGTAAGTGAGTAAAAGCAGGCTTTAAGCTGGTGATATTTTGGATGCATATAAAGTACATTGCTATAACGAGGAAAGACAGAACATCAAGAAAACATGTTTCTTCGATGACATGCCCCTCATGATTTTATAAACCTCTGCTGCCTCACAGCACCAGAGACCCGGGTTCAATTCCCGCCTCAGGCAACTGTCTGTGTGGAGTTTGCACATTCTCCCAGTGTCTGCGTGGGTTTCCTCCGGCTGCTCCGGTTTCCTCCCACAGTCCAATAATGTGCAGGTTAAGTGAATTGGCCATGCTAAATTGCCTGTAGCCTTAGGTGAAGGGGTAAATGTAGGGGAATGGGTCTGGATGGGTTGCTCTTCGGAGCGTCGGTGTGGAGTTTTTGGGCCAAAGGGCCTGTTTCCACACTGTAAGTAATCTAATCTAATCTAATCAAATGAAATAGTAGCTTACACAAATTAGGAAAAAACAGACTAATACCATGTTAGTGTAAAATATAGGGAATACATGACTGAAACTGCATATCAGCATGTCAATAAAACAGTATGAGAAAAACTTAGTAAGGGACCTAAATATATTCTATAAACATTTGAAAGGTAGGATAATTCAATGCTGAATGGGTAATGGTTGTCAACTATCCTAGATTTAGTATTGTGGGCATATGAATTCAGAGTCATAGGGATGCACAGCGCAGAAACAGTCTTTCAGTCCAACTCGTCCATGCTGACCAGATATCCTAAATCAATCTAGTCCCATTTGCCAGCACTTGGCCCATATCCCTCTAAATGCTTCCTATTCATGTACCCATCCTGATGCTTTTTAAAAGTTGTAATTGTACCACCCTCCACTACTTCCTCTGGCAGCTCATTCCATACACGCACCACCCTTTGCATGGAAAAGGTGCCCCTTAGGTCCCTTTTAAATCTTTCCCTTCTCACCTTAAACTTATGCCCTGTAGTTCTGGACTCCCCCACCGCAGGAAAAAGACCATGCCTATTTACCCTATCCATGCCCCTCATGATTTTATAAACCTCCGTAAGCTCATCCCTCAGCCTCCAATGTTCAGGGAAAACAGCCTGAGCCTATAAAGCCTCTCCCTATAGCTCCAAACCTAGCAACAACCTTGTAAATCTTTTCTGAACACTTTCAAGTTTCATAATGTCCTTCCTATAGGGGGAGACCAGAATTGCACACAATATTCTAAAAGTGGCCTCACCAATGTCTTGTACAGCTGCAACAAGATCTCCCAACTTGTTTATTCAATGCTCTGACCAATAAAGGAAAGCCTACTAAAACACCACCTTCACTATCCTATCTACCTGAGTCTCCACTTCCAAGGAACTACGAACTTACTCTCCAAGGTCTCTTTGTTCGGCAACATTCCCCATGACCTTATCATTAACTATATAAGTCCTGCCCTGATTTGCCTTTCCAAAATGCAGCACCTCACATTTATCTAAATGAAACTCCACTCCTCGACCCATTGGCCCATCTGATCAAGATCACTTTGTTCTCTGAGGAACCTTCTTCGCTGCCCACTAGACCACGAATTTTGGTGTTATTTGCATACTTACTAATTGTTTTCACATCCAAATCATTTATATAAATGATGGAAAACAGAGCCGATCCTTGTGGCACCCGCCTCCAGTCTGCAAAGCAACCCTTCACCACCGCCTTCTGTTCTCTACCTTTGAGTCAGTTCTGTATCCAAATGGCTCCTTCTCCCTGTATTCCATGCGATCTAACCCTGTTCACCAGTCTACCATGAGGAACTTTGACAAAAGCCTTACTGAAGTCCATATAGGTCACTAGGAGAAAGCGATAACTGCAGATGCTAGAGATCAAAGTCAGAAGTGTTGCGCTGGAAAAGCACAGCAGCTCAGGCATCATCTGAGGAGCAGGAGAGTCAACGTTTGGAGCTGTAGCTCTTCAGGAACATGGGGGGTGCCCAAGGGGCCTGAGAGATAAAAGGGAGGAGGGTAGCTAGGAATGTGATAGGTAGATGAAGTTCGGGGGTGATAGTGATAGGTTGGAACAGAGGGTGGAGCAGCTAGGTGAGAAGGAAGATGGACAGGTAGCACAGTTCAAGAGGACAGTGCCAAGTTAGAGGGTTGGATCTGGGATAAAGTGGGGTGAGGGGAGATGAAGAAACTGATGAAGGAGCCCACACCTCCATCCAAGGTCCCAAAGGATCGTTCCACATCTGGCAGAGACTTTCCTGCACATCCAAACACCTCATCTACTATGTCTGTTGGTCTAATGTGTCTCCTCTATACTGGGGAGGCAGGATACCAACTTGCAGAATATTTCAGAGAACATCTCTGGGAAACGCACTAAACAACCCCACCGTCCTGTGGCTGACCACTTCAATTCCCCCTCCCACTCTGCCAAGGACATGCAAGTCTCGAGCCTCTTCCACTGCCAAATCCTAGCCACTGGACAACTGGAGAAAGAACACCTCATCTTCCACATTGGGACCCTCCAACCACACGAAATCAATGTCGATTTCACCAGTTTTCTCATCTCCCCTTCCCCCATCATATCCCAGATCCAACCTTCCAACTCGGCACCACCCTCTTGAACTGTCCTTCCTGTCTACCTTCCTTCCCACCTATCCACTTCAACGTCCTTTCTGACCTATTACCTTCACCCTCCACCCTTATCGATCTATCGCATTCCTAGCTACCTTCTCCCAACCGTACCCCCCTTGCGATCCCCCCACATTTCTGATGAAGAGCTTATGCTTGAAACATTGACTCTCCTGCTCCTTGGATGCTGCCTGACCTCCTGTGCTTTTCCAGCGCCACACTTTTGACTACGTATAGATCACACCCACCGCTGTGCCCTCATCAATCCTCTACGCTAATTCTTCAAAAAATTCAATCAAGTTATCATCATAGAATCCCTACATAGTAGAAACAGGCCCAACACGTCCACACTGACCCTCCGAAGAATAACCCACCCAGACCCATTCCCCAAGTTTTTTCTTGACTAATGCACCTAGCTTGATGAAGGGCTTTGTCCAAAACATCAATTCTCCTGCTCCTCGACCTGCTGTGCTTTTCCAGAACTATACATCCCTGAACACTATGGGCAATTTAGCATGGCCAATCCACCTAACCTGCACATCTTTGACTGTCGGAGGAAACCGGAGCACTCGGAGGAAAACCACACAGACACTGGGAGAATGTGCAAACTCCACACAAACAGTGGCCCAAGATTGGAATCGAACTCAGGTCTCTGGCACTAGTAGTGCTAACCACTGAGCCACCATGCCACCTCTTAGAGATGATTTCCCAAGCACAAAACCATGTTGACTGTCCCTAATCAGTCCTTACCTTTCCAAATACATGTAAATTCTTTCCCTCAGGATTCCATCCAACAACTTGCCCACCAGCAATGTCAGGCTCACCAGTCTATAGTTCACTGGCTTTTCCTTATTACCTTCTTAAATAGTGGCATCACGTTAGCCAACCTTCAGTTTTCTGGCACCTCACCTGTGACTATCGGTGATAGAAATATCTCAGCCAGGAGTCCAGCAATCACTTCCCTAGCTTCTCACAGAGTTCTAGGGTATACCTGATCAAGTCCGAGGGATTAATGAACTATTATGTGTTTTAAGACATCCAGCACCACCACCTCTGTAATATGGACATTTTTTAAGATGTCAACATCTACTTCCCCACATTTTATATCTTCCATGTCCTTCTCCACAATAAACACTGATGCAAAACACTCGTTTAGTATCTCCCCCATCTCCTGTGGTTCCACACGTAGGCTGTCTTGCTGATCTTTGAGGGGTCCTATTCTCTCCCTAGTTACCCTTTTGTCCTTAATAAATATATGATCCCTTTGGAAAACTCCTTAACCCTATTTACCAACGCTGTCTCCCTTTTTGCCCTCCTGATTTCCTTCTTAACTATACTCCTATGGCTTTTATACTCTAATGATTCACTTAATCCCTGCTGTCTATGCCTGATAAATATTTCCTCCTTATTCTTAACTAAAACCTCAATTTCTCTAGTCATCCAGCCATCCCTATACCTATCAGCCTTTCCTTTCTCTCTAACAGGAACATACTGTCTCTGGACTCTTGTTATCTCATATTTGAAGGCTTCCCGTTTTCCAGCCATCCCTTTACCATCACCTTTTGAAAGTTCATGCCCAATACCGTCAAAATTAGCCTTCCAATTTAGAACTTTAGCTTTTTGATCCTGTCTATTCTTTTCCATTTTAAAACTAATGGAATTATGGTTGCTGGCCCCAAAGTGCTCCCCCACTGACACCTCAGTCACTTGCCCTGTCTTATTTTGCAAGTGAAGGTCAAGTTTTGTACCGTCTCCAGTAGGTATATCCACACACTGAATCAGAAAATATTCTTGTATGCACTTAACCAATTCCTTGCCGACTAAACCCATAACACTATGGCAGTCCCAGTCTATGTTTGGAAAATTAAAATCCCCCACCATTACCACCCTATTATTCTTACAGATAACTGAGATCACCTTACAAATTGGTTTCTCAATTTCCCTCTGACTATTGCGGCATCCCAATCAGGTAATCATCCCTTATTTCTCAATTCCACCCAAATAACTTTCCTGGACATATTCCCAGGAATAGGCAAAAGTGAGGACTGTAGATGCTGGAAACCAGAGTTTAAATCAGAGTGATGTTGGAAAAGCATTTATCTCTCCACCCTGGAGGTTTCCTGCCTCTATTCCTGATGAAGGGCTTTTGCCCGAAACATCGATTTTCCTGCTCCCCATATTCCCAGGAATATCCAGAGGTTTATAAAACCATGAAGGGCATAGGTAGAATAAATAGACAAAGTCTTTTCCCTGGGGTGGGGGAGTCCAGACGAGAGGGCATAGGTTTAGGGTGAGAGGGGAAAGATATAAAAGAGATCTAAGGGTCAACGTTTTCACGCCTAGGGTGTGTGTATGGAATGAGCTGCCAGAGGATGTGGTGGAGGCTGGTACAATTGCAACATTTAAGATGCATCTGGATGGGTATATGAATAGGAAGGGTTTGGAGGGATATGGGCCGGGTGCTGGCTAGATTAGGTTGGGACATCTGTTTGGCATGGACAAGTTGGACCAAAGGGTTTGTTTCTGTGCTGTACATCTCTAAGACTCTGTAAGTTCAGCCATAATAGTATCCCTCATCAAAAATGCCACTCCCCCTCCTCTCTTGCCCACCCCCCCACCCCCACCCTTTCAATTCTTCGTATCGTATTTGTATCCTGGAACATTAAGCTGCCAGTCCTGACCATCCCTGTAATTGCTATGATATTCCAGTGCCATGTTCCTAACCGTGCCATGTTCCTAACCATGCCCTGAGTTCATCTGTCTTTTGTGTTAGGCCTTTTGCTTTGAAATAAATGCAGTTAAATTTACCTTGTTCTCTGCTTTTTTTTCTGCTTTACCTGAGTGTTTGATGTGCTCCTTTTCCCAACTGTAGCAGTCTCTGTCTCCCTGGGTGTCTCTCTTCTCTCCACCACCGCGCTCTCCTCCTCAGCCCCCTTACTAGCCTCCTAAGCAGCTTTAGCAAATCTCTCCACCAGTATATTAGTCCCCTTCTAATTCAGGTGCAATCTGTCCTCCTTATACAAGCCACTTCTACCCGAGAAGAGATTCCAATGATCCAAAAATGTGAACCCTTCTCCCCTGCACCAGTCATCAATTAATAATTCTGTTCTGCAAGATTCTTTTGGAAAAAGTGACCATGGCATGATAAAATTCTTTATTGAGATTGAAAGTGAAGTCGTCTAACCAAAGGAAATGACACAGATATGAGGGGTGAGTCGGTTGCAATTGACTGCGTAACTTCATTGAAAAACATGTTGGTGGGAGGCAATGATTATTATTTGAAGGAAGAATTCATGTATTGCAGCAGTTGTCTTTTTTGGTGAAAAGGCATAACAGAAAAAGTGGTACAGTCATGGTTAACAAAAACAATTAAAATAGTATTATGTTCAAAGAGGAAACCTACAAACAACTTTGAAAATATAGCAAACCTGAAGATAGGAAGCAGTTTAGAATTTAGTAAGGGAGGATCAAGAGAGGTTGATTAAGATGGGAAGAATAGAGTATGAGAGGAAATGTACAAGCATACAAGAGTGGACTATTGTTAAAGACAATTGTAGGCTCCATATAGTCCAAAATGAGAGAACTGGAAAATGGTAGAGCAATTTGACAAGTACTTCAGTTCTGTCTTCATAGAAGAAGACAAATTTTTCCCAGAACTGCTAGGGAAGGTGGAATTGAAGGATATTTGTACTAGTTTAACAAAAGAGAGTGCTGGAAAAGTTAATGAGATTGAAAGCTGATGAGTCCCCAGGGCCTGATAATCTACATCCCAGGCACGAAAGCAGGTGGCCATTAAAATAGTTGGTGTGTTGATTGTCATCTTTCAAAATTCTGTAGACTCTGGAACAGTCCTGGCAGATTTGAGACTGGCAAATGTAACCCTACTGTTTAACAGGACAGATGGAGAAAACCAGGAATTACAGACCAATTAACCTAACAATAATAGGGAAAATGCTGGAGTCTGTTACAAAGGATGTTGGAAAAAAAAACTAACAGTATTACACAAAGCAACATAGACTTCTGAAAGGAAAATCATGTTTGTCAAACCAGCTTGAGTGTATTGAGGATGTAAGACGAGGGAGAACTAATGAATGTGGTATTTTTTGATTTTAAGAGGACCTTTTGATAAGAGGTTATTGTGCAAAGTCAAAGCACATGGGATTGATGGTAATATACTGACATTGATTGAGAATTGGTTAACAGGCAGGACACAGTAATAAAGAAATAAATATATCATTTTTGGAATGAAAGGTGGTGACAAGTTGGTTACCACAGGGATTATGGGTCCTAGTTATTCATAATGTATATCAACGGTTTGGATGAGGGAATCGTGTTTCCTATTTTCAAGTTTAATAATGACACAAACTAATTGGGAATGAGAGTGGTGACGAGGACAAAAAGAGGATTGAGAGTGATTTAGACAAGTTGAGAAAATATGTGGCAGGTGCAGTAAAATGTGGATAAGTGTGAAGTTCTTCATTTCAGTAGGAAAAATGGAATGGCACAAATAGATTAAATAATTGGGATATGCAAAGGAACCTACGCATTCTTTTTCAGTGGTCATTGAAAGCAAGTATGCAGGTACAGCAAGCAGTTAGGAAGGCAGATGACATGTTGGCATTTATTGCAATTGAATATATGAGTGAGAAAGTCTTACTGAGCCTTGGTGAGATCACACTGGCGTATTTTTGCAGTTTTAATCTCTTTACCGAAGAAAAGATACGTTTATCATAAAGGGAGTGCAGCAAAGGTTCACCAGTGCGATTCTTGGGATGGCAGGTTTGTTGATAGAGAAGAGATTGGGTTCATTTGGTCTATATTCATTGGAGTTGAGAAGAATGAGATGGGATCTAATTAAAATGCATAGAATTCTAGCAGGGATTAACAGACTGGGTACAGGGATCTAATTACACCGAGCTATTAGGTTGCAGAACAAGGGGTCATGGTCTCAGGATGTGTGACAGGCCATTTCAGACTGAGATGAGGAGAGATTTCTTCACTTGGAGGATAGTGAATCCCTGTGGAATTCTACCACAGAAGACTGTGGAGTGAAGTCACTGTGTAGACCTAAAATGGTTTTCTAGAAGCTCAAGGTGTCATGGGTATGCAGAGTGAGTGGGAGCATGAGTTTGAATTGGGGAACAGCCGTGATCATGCCTGAATGGTGGCCGGAGATCAAATGGCCCACTCCAACTCTGTTTCTACATTAAAGTAAATGGAAGAAATTTATGGTTAGCTACCAAATGTTATGTTATGGACGAAAAAACTCTTAAGCTCGGCAAGTTCCAGTAAACAAATGCAAATTAAATTAGGTCATTCCCCAGCATTCTCCATAAGCTGAGTGAAATGTTTTAACTTTGTGTCAAATATTATTTATATTGAACATACAGCAAAAGATTTTGATGTCTGGCTGTGATTTGAAACTACATGCTATTGGGAAAAATCCAGGTTCTAAAATGTAGAACGAATGTGTAATCCTAATATTTTTTATTCTGTGCCTAATAGAATTTAGCATGGCTTGTAATCTTCTAATTTTTGAAGTGGTATAAAATGCTGGCATCCTAGTTCACAGAATATTTTTGTATATTTGAAATAATTGATTTTTAATATTTATTTTTCAATGTAAATTAGAAATTCACATTTAGGCAAGTGTGTTGTGGAGCTACGCTATGAATGTTGATTTGAGTTATTGTCATAAGTACTGAGATACAGTGAAAAGTGTTGTTTTGCATGTTCAACAAACCATTTCGTACCATACAAGTGGATCAGGTAGCAGAAAAAGATGCAGAATACAATGTTATAAATGCAGAGAACGTGCAGAGAGAGGGACCAACATTAACATTTGAGAGGTCTGTTCAAAAGTCTGATAACAGTGAGGAAGAAGCTGTTCTTGAATCTTCTCATGTCTATTCAAACTTGTGAGTGGAAAATAGTATAAACAGAGATGGGAGGGGTCTTTGGTTATGTTGGTTGCTTTCCTGAGGAAACGGGAATGATAGATGGAATCAATGGAAGGAAGGAGAGTTTGCATGATGGACTGGGCTGTGTTCACAACTCTCTGTAGTTTCATGTGGTCCTGGGAAAAGCAGTTGCTGTACCATTACTGTGATGCATCCAAATATGATGCTTTCTGTGGTGCATCAATAAAAATTGCTAAGTGTCTTTGTGGATATACTGAATTTCCGTAGACTCCTGAGGAGGTAGAGGCATTGTGCTTTCTTGGCCATGGTGTCGATGTGGGTGGACCATGACCAATTATTGGTGATAGTCAATCCTAGGAACTTGAAGTTCACTACCATCTCTACCTCAACACCATTGTTGTAGACAGGGGTATGCCCTCCACTTCACTTCCTGAAGTTAATGACCAGCTCCTTTGTTTTGCTGACGTTGTTGGAGAAATTGTTGTCATTAAGTACTCAATTTCCTTCCTGTACTCTGTTTTGTTGTTGCTGAGATCCAGCCTACAACATTAGGAAACTTGTAAATGGAGTGGGTGCGGAATTTGGTCACACAATCATGTGTGTATAAGGATATAGCAGGGAGGCTAAGTATGCAGCCTCGCAGGGCACCGGTGTTGAGGATTATGATGGAGGAGGTGTTGTTACCTATCTCTACTGACTGCGGTCTGTTGGTCAGGAAGTCAAGAATGCAGTTACAGATGGGGGAACAAACAGCTAGGTCCCAGAGTTGGAGCTGAGTATGTTTGGAATTATGATGTGAAGGTGGAGGTATAGTCAATAAGTAGAAGCCTGATGTAGGTATCCTTATTGTCCAGAAGTTCCAGGGATGAGTGTAGGGCAAGGGAAATGGCATCTGCCATGTGCCTATTGAGTCCATAGGCAAATTGCAAAGGATCAAGGCAATCTGGTAGGTTGCCATTGACATGAGCGATGATTAACCTTTCTAAGCACTTTATAATAATGGATGCCAGAGCCACCAGCATTATCATTGAGGCATGCTGCATGATTTTCCTTTGGCACTGGGATGATGGCGGTCTTCTTTAAGCAGGTGGGGACTTCAGATTGTAGTCAGAAGTTGAAGATGTCAGCAAATGCTCCTGCTAGCTGGTCCATACAAGATCTGCATGTACAGCCAGGGACTCCATCCAGACTAGTCGCTATCTGTGGGTTTACCCTTAAGATGGCTGATGAAGGGCTTTTGCCCAAAACGTCGATTTACCTGCTCCTCGGCTGCTGCCTGACCTGTGCTTTTCCAGCACCCCACACTCTACTCTAATCTCCAGCATCTGCAGTCCTCACTTTCACCCTTAAGAAGGCCAATCTAATGTCTGAGACGGTGATGGTGGTACAGGTGCATCCGAGTCTGATGGAACAAGCGATACCATTTCATTGCCTTCCTGTTGAAAGTGAGTGTCAAATGCATTAGCTAATTGGTTGAGGATATACTGTTGCCCATGATTCTATTTGATTTCACTTTGTAGCCCTTTGTGACATGTAAGATGGAAATGTGTTGCTGGAAAAGCGCAGCAGGTCAGGCAGCATCTAGGGAACAGGAGAATCGACGTTTCGGGCATTAGCCCTTCTTCAGGAATGAGGAAAGTTGGTCCAGCAGGCTAAGATAAAAGATAGGGAGGAGGGACTTGTAAGCCTTGCTGCAAACAATATTAACGATGTGGTTGGTCTGTGTTCAAGCTTAGTTTGGTGTCACTTATTATCATCTCTGATGGCCTTGCAAAGGTCCTGTGCAGGCCAGGGTTGTCTGATTTGAAAGCCTCAGACCTGGACTTCAGTTGGGAGTGGATCCCTGGGTTCATCCATAGTTTCTGCTTGGGAAATGTTCGGATTAACTTCTTTGGCTTACAGTTATTTACGTACTTACTAATGAAACCTGTGGTGGTATTGGCATAATCGTTTAGGTTAGCCACTGAGTTCTTGACTATGGACGAGTCCACCGAGTCTGAGCAGTCCCATGCGAGCCCTTCTGTTTCCTCAGACCAGTTCTGCACATCTCTCTGTACGAGGTCCTCACACTTCAATATCTGTTTGAAAGCTGGGAGGAGGAGCACAGCTTTGTGGTCTGATTTTCCAACATACAAGCAGCAGATAGAGTGGTAGGCATCTTTTATGGTTGTGTAGCAATGGTCAAGAATACTCTGACCTCTGGCAGGACAGAAGACATGTTGATTGAATTTTGATCGTACACTCTTGAGGTTGCTGTGGTTGAAGTCACTGGCTACGATGAACAAGGCTTCAGAGTATTCTGTCTCAAGACTGTTTGTAGTATTGTATCCTTCATCAGTTCCTCAATTCTCTTTGGAAGCTTTAAGTTTATCCATTTTGTTCTCAATGGCTTGGGCATTTGCCAGGAGAATTCTGGGAAGGGGTGGGCTTGAAACTTTGGGGTTTCCATCTCACCTGAACTTCAGTGTACCTCCCACACTTCCTCAGTAGCTGGCTGCTCCTAGTCAATCCTGGACATCAGTGAATGAAGTCAGCTGCTCCTAAAGATGAGTGGGTGCACCTGATGGGGTTGTGAGCACTAATCACAACCTTGAACACTCCAGGAGATCTTGTAGTCAGTCTGATCAATCTTGAACGTCGATGAGGGAAATCTACTGCTCCAGAAGGTAAATGAATGCATCTAAGAGGTGCTCAGCACCAGGCGTATCCTTGAGCGTTCAGGAGAGTCTTGCAATCGATCTGGTTGTCCTCAATGTTGGGCACCGTGTGGTCATGTCTTGTTCCCACGCCAGTTGGGCCTTGGTTCCAGATTTTCACAAAGTTGAACTTGCAAGACGCGGAAGACATTTGATCGCTCTGGCTTGCATTTCCAGCATTGGCAAGGTAGGTGAGTGCTCCTGTTGGGATCCTGGGCACCAGTTGCAGCCTAGGGCAATCTGCGGAGGGGTCTTGTAATTGATATGGTCAGACCTCCTCAACGTCTAGTCACGGAGAGGTCAGGTCTTGTTCTCACGCTGGTCAGGCCTTGATTCCAGAATCGGTAATTAGGCTTCATTGATGGGAGGATCCTCAGACTGGCAACTAGATTTAATAGAACAACTAGCATTGTGCGTATTAACACATGGCATCTTGTATCTTTTGGAAAATGAATGTCCTGAACTTTTTGATGTTTGCAACACAGATTTCACTACATTGTTGCTTCTCATATGTGTTGCCTCCAACATTTTGTTCAATCCACTGTGAACTAGCAACTGATTAACATGTTCTACAGTGAACCCAGGCATAAGTCCTGTTTAAAGTGTCATCCACTGACTTGACTATAATGTATAAAGTATGGTGGAATTTAAATGCCTCATGAACCTGCTATTGTTTTGAGAGGTGACCTTATAGAGGTTTATAGAAACATGAGGGGCATGGCTAAGATGAATAGCACGGATCATTTCCCCAAGGTGGAGGAATTAAAAGCTAGGGGGCATATTTTTAAGGTGAGAGGAGAAGGTTTTAAAAAAGACATGGGAGGCAACGTTTTTACACAGAGTGTAATTGGTGTGTGGAATGAACTGCCAGAGGAAGTGGTTAATGCAAGTACAGTTAGAAAATTTATGTGAGTTTATGAATGGGAAATGTTTGGAGGCATATGGGCCAAACACAGGCAAGTGGGACTAGTTTAGTTTGGGAACATGGTCTTGTTGAACCAAAGGGCTTATTTCCATGCTGTGAAACGCTGACTCTTAAAAATAAAGTAAGGAAAGTTCGAAAGGTTCAGGGAGTAGTTTCTTAAGTTTTGGAATTGGTCAATAATTAAAATTACCGATGTTCAAGAGACCAGCATTAGACAAATACAAATGTCTTGGAGTGTTGTGGGCCTTGTGTTTAACAGTGATAGGGAACTATCACTGTATGTCAGTGAGCGTAGAGATGATGGATTAATCAGGATTTAGTGTAAGAATATGGTCAGAGTTTTAACTGATCTTAGTTTTACTGAAGGTGGAACAAGGCCAGCCAGGATTGTGCTGGAATAGCTTGTTTAAACAATTTTTAAAATCTTTTTGTTACTATTCACCTTTGAATGATCAAAGTGTGCAAAATGTTCATGATTTTCCTGGGGAACCATGTTGTGTCAGGTCAGGGAAATAAATTTAATAATAAGAAATATGCATCAAGTTAATTCTTATCTTTCTTCTGTTGAAAATCCATTCAATATATTTTAGATGCTGCATCCTACGTTTTGTGAGGGATCTAGAATTATTGTTTTGCTTCCTTCCATAGTTTTCTTGGCTATTATTTTAACATTTCCATTCAGTCCAAGGTTTATGCAGCGATACCTCTTTTGGACCCCTGTGCATGCAGAGCTTTACAATCCTGTGTCGTTATTGTGGAGTGCAGCATTCTGACTCCTTTACAGTCAAGGATGCAAAGTTTTGGACACATGTAGTTCACCCCTTTTAATGCATTGTTCCTGAATTGTTTAGACTTATTCATTGGCCAAGCACAGTTCACAGCTTGGACCCAGACATCCCCCATCAGAGGGCTACAAGAATCTCTTCCTTCGATTCTCTGATACCTGACTCCTTCCACACTTGACTCGCTCCAGTGTTAAGAGCGGTCTTAGAACCTCTTATTTGCCTGGTATTTGTTCCACATGAATGCTGTCAAACTGTAAATTATTATTATTGATCTCTGGATTCTCCATGCCATTTATTAATTGCTGTCAGCATGCGCATAATTCTGTTGTAATTATATTGCATTGAGGCTTTTAAATTTGTTCTCAACAACAGTTTTCCTGATTATAGTGAAGAAGGTCATTATAACTCATCAAAATAGATTTAACATGAGTATAATAATTGTGTTAAATTTCTTTAATCTGAGCAGACCAAACAAAAATTTAAAACATACATGTAGTGTATTAAAATCTCTTCCTCCTCCTACCCCCACACTCCATAAATATGTAAGTACAGGTTATTGATGCAATAGGTGAGAAAATGTACTATTGCTAATGTCTTAATTAGAATCGTAAAAGTGTAGATCCTGTCTTTATGAAACTTGAAGGGTAGAAGTCATGCTAGTGTTAAGCATGCAAATTACTACTAATTTACATGTGTACATTTAATTAGAAAAACCTTTCATTATCAAAACTTGAAGGCATCATCATTGTGTTAGGAATGATTATGCTAATTAGACATAAATTAAGTTGATTGCTGACTAGGTTTTCTCCTATAAATCAGAATTACCATGCCATTGGTACATCTGAAATATTTGTTAATGTGTTTAAAATTTCCTTTCTTATTAATACTGTGTAATAGGACAAAATGAAGAAATTGCTGACTATCATTTCACCATTTAAAGATGCAAGTCCTACTTTAAGGAAGTACTCATTTTTATGCTCAAAATGAGGAATATTACTGCTAGGGAAAGGAGCACTTACACTTTAGACACTCTGTGTTAACATAAAGTAAACTCGGAATTGTGTCCGTACCTTTGCACTACCTCAATAGTGCAATTTGTAATTCTTATTGAAGACAAAAGGACATGTGGATGATTTCCTTCTGGTAATAATTTTGAATGCAAATTTCTTAAGACATAGAAAACGCAAGTTTAAGTTTTAGGTCTGCAAATCCTAAAATTGATGTATTTGGGAACGAAAACACCAGTTTAGTTTTGTGAGAGATAAGACCCCATTTCCTTTAAACTAACATTTCTGAATAATACAGCTTACTATATTGAAGCTATAAATCCTATTGGACATTAATCGTCTCCAGCAGACCATAGGGAGGTTCATTCAGATTGAAAACAGTTCAGCATGGTACACGCATTCAATAGGGGCATAACATTGGGCACAGGCAACCGCAGAGCTATTTCTCTTACTCCTTTTATGCATAAAGTAATAGATTAATAACAAATTAAAGTGAATTTGAAGATTATCTGTACAGTAATAACTTAATTTCAAGGCAGCATAGAATCAGAAGTGGGAGATCTTGTTTGATCAACTTCTTAATTTATTTAGAGCAAGCAGCGACCCAGATTCTGGTGAGCCCAACAAAGAGTCATTCCAAGAATTCCAGAACGCTTTTTAGTAAGCTTCACATAAGACTATTCAGAAAGCCTTGACGATCTAGGATAGATCTTGGGTATGGATTTAAAAAGAGTGGTTGAATAAAATAAAGGGGGTTCTTGTTGGATGAGCTGTTTCAGTCTGAGTGGGAAGTGCAGGGCTCCAACTTACAGCCACTACTATTTAAAAATTAGTCCAGTATGTTGCACTCAAAGCAAGTTTGCAGATAATAGTTGGAGAAAAACACAAAAATTACAGAATAAATAGCACAAACAAATATGATTTCTGGTGCATGGGAAGAAAAAATGGATGTAAAGGTAAAATTGCCATAGTTCTATCAGACCATAAGGCTGCTGTCTCATTAGAGAGAGAGAGAGATGACTAGTGGTGATTTAACCTGACTTTACTGTTAGAAGTGGATTACATACATTCTTTATGAATGACTTTAAACTCATTAAAAATGAATCTTAAATGAACAATGAGTCTTAGTCAATTTGTTCAGCCAGTCCTCAAAAATAACCAATAAAGTTAATGTTAAACTATATAAGCTAAGTGATGGAAAACAGGACAAAATAAGTCCTAATCAAATTATATAGTGCTATAGCCAAATCACACATTCATAACATTCCCCAGTTCTAAAACACAAAAGAAGACACTTAATTATCAGAGCTTGATGCAAAACTCAGCTGAAAACACTTGCATTAATGGAGAAGGAATTATGGAAGACATTAATGCTGATAAATATGACATTCATTGCCTATCCATAATTGCTTATGTAGCTTTCTCGGCAATTTCACGGGTAAAAGTCAAAAAGTAAAACATGACAGATGCTGGAAATCTGAAAGAAGTTCTTAAATATAAATATAAATATTTTCAAAATGTAGTGTACTTTATTCACTGCTCACAACACAGTCTCCTGTACACTTAAATGCAGATAGAGCTGCTTTGAGGAATGCCTCCATACAGTCCAGAACAATGACTCCAGGTTTCTCGTTGCTTGTTGTTTTAATTCCCCACCTTGGTCCCAAACCCTTTCTTTTTGTTGACTTACTGTGATGCATAGCAATTTAGTGTAAGCTTGAGGAGAAGAACCTCATTTCTACACCCTTCTGGACTGTAGTGCATTCACTTATTTTACCCTATTTTGTTCTGGTTTATAGTTTGTTCTTTTTCTCACTTTTCTCTTTATTGTATTACTTTGCTTTCAGTCAGCAGCTATTCAAAGTCATGCCTTTTGTCTCAACTTCTATTTAGCCTTGTATCACAAAATCGTTCCTGATTTAATCTCTCTTATCCTCTACCCTCTCACAGACTTCGCCTTTTAATTCTTTTTCCCACCCAACCTTCATTCATTTGCTCAAAACTTATTACATTTTCGAGAAGATTTGTAGCTCAGGTTGAGGTTCTGGTTGTAAGTTGGCTTGCTAAGCTGGAAGGTTTGTTTTCAGATGCCAAAAGAGAAAATGCTGGAAAATCTCAGCAGGTCTGGCAGCATCTGTAAGGAGAGAAAAGAGCTGACGTTTTGAGTCTAACTGACCCTTTGTCAAAGCTAAAAAAAAGGGGAGAAATAGGGAGGTATTTATACGAGGCTGAGAGAAAGTGAGTCATGGCTCCAGAAGCAAAGGTAGCAATAAAGAGATGATAATGACAATGCATAGAGAGATTATAGAGAGATTTGGAGCTGTGAATGACCAATGCCCGTTCTATGTGACAAAATATGTGGGGGATGGGGGGGAATGGGTGAAGCAGAGGCAAAATGGAAAACAGGGGAGAAGGGTAGCAAAGGGGGAAGAGGAGAGAAAAAGGTGATGAGAGAGTGGGGAGCAAGAGAAAGAGAGACAATCGAGAAATAAGAGGTACAGAACAGTGGAAAAAAAATGAAACAAGATAAATAAAATAAATGAAATAAAATTATCTGAAGTTGTTGAATTCAGTGTTGAGACCGGCAAGCTGTAACGTGTCTAATCGGAAGATGAGATGCTGTTCTTCCAGTTTGCATTGAGCTTCACTGGAACATTGCAGCAGGCCAGGACAGACATGTGAGCATGGGAGCAGGATTGTGTGTTGGGAGCAAGATTGTGTGTTGAAGTGGCAAGCCACAGGATTCAGATGTTTCGTCACCAAACCAGGTAACATCATCAGTGAGCCTCCAGTGAAACACTAGTGTTATGTCCCACTTTCTATTTATGTGATTTGGTTTCTTAAGGTGGGTGATATCACATCTGGTTCTTTTTCTCAGAGGATGATGGATGGGGTCCAAATCGATGTGTCTGTTGATGGAATTCCAGAATAGAATGCCAGGCCCTGAGGAATTCCCGTGCGTGTCTCTGTTTAGTTTGTCCTATGATGGATGTGTTTGCAAAAACAAGCAGAAAACTAGCTTCTAGGATACATGAACACCAAATAGCCACCAAAAGCCATGTTCCACCATCACTAGTATCCTTACGTACAGACGAAGAAGGACACCACTTTGACTGGGACAGCACATCCATTGTAGGACAAGCGAAACAGACCAGCTCCAACACGAGAGCATAAGCCCTTTCCTCGACATGCCTCCAAGTACCATGACTATGTACCATCATAGTCAACGTCATTGTTGGACGGCAGGCTTTGAACTGACAAGGCAAGACTATCCTTGATAAATGTCAGGGCCCAACGCATTTAATCTCCACTGCTGGAGCTTGTTATATGTGACAGGAATTTAGGAGAGTTTGAGAACGGTGATCCATAAACTCTGTTTTTTTCCAATATTAGTTTGTACTCAGCATCTATGTGTACAAAGAGAAAGTCTGCAGTGAAAACAGCCACAATGCACTCGAAGGCATCATGGCTTAGAAAGCTGTCCAGAAGTAAAAAGAGCAAAGTAGATATATGATAAGAGTAGGGAACTCTGCTAAGAGAGATGGATAACATCTCATTTGGCGAAGATAGCAAATTCTGAAACATATCTACTCGGAAGTCTCATCTTTCTAGAGAAAAATTTGGAAAGGATGAATTTAAATCTAGTTGTTCTCATCCATGAACAAATCATGTTGGTAGGAATAAGGAAGAGTCCTCCTGAAAGCGTATTGGAAGTTGGACTCATAATTATAAAGCAGAACCTCTTGGTTGATAATTCGTTGACTATTGCCCAAGTGATGTACAAATTGATACAGAAGCAGGCAGATCTGGAGTGTGTGTGTGTGTGTATGTACATATATGTATGGCATCACACTAAGATGTGGGAGGGAACTGTCTAATGTGTACACAGCCTAAATGCAAACAAAGCAAAGCAGGAGAGCACAGGAAAAAGATAAAGTCAAAGACAATGAGGGAACAAGAACATGAATCTAAGCAGTTTGTTAAAAGTAAAGCAAGAAGAAATCTTATCAAAAATCAGTTAAATTTTAATTCACTTAAAGGTAATTATGTTTTGTGTTGAATCAGGACTAGGAATTAAACATTACAGGGTGTGATGTATTTAGAAAAAGATGGGAAGAGGAAGGCAGATTAGATGTCTTCTTTAGGGAAGACATCTAATCTAATGGCAATACAAAAAAGAACACAGTTATCAGGAAAACAATAAGTATAGTATCCATGTAAACAGATTAAAGATAATTAAGCCATGTCCTAGCTACCTTGTAGTCAAACCAAAGGGAGGAAAGAAGAACACAGACAAATGAGCAAATCAAATAAAATACTAATCATCGGGATTTCTATCCTGATATTAATTGGACAGAAAAAAAAAGTCAAAGGAATAATGGAAAGGAGTTTTGGCAAGATGTGCAGGATTTCTTTCTAACCCATGATTTTAAAATCTCAGCAGGGGAACAATCATTATTGTATTTAATAATGGGCAATGAACTAAAACCAATAAGTGAAAAAAAAGGGAATATCTTGGCTGATGTGACCATAATATAATACACTTTTACGTGATGATAGAGAAGAATATCAGATGGGCAAAATCCGATGAATAGTTTGGAGGAAAATAAAGTAAATTACACTTAACACTGTTCAACAAAGCTCAGGAAAAATAATTTCTGCAGAAAAGGAAGAAAAAAACAAATATTAGTGAGATTCTAGGATGAATAAGATGATGCAGAAAACCATAGAAAGAGGCCATTTCAGAGAAGGTTTCCTGGGCTAATACCTGGGATGAGGGGTTGTCGAATGGGGAAAAGTTGGACAGGCTACCCTTTTTTTGGGAGAGTAAGAGGTGAATTCATCGAAACATGCAAGGTCTTGATGAATCTTGACAAGGTAAATGTGAAGAATCGAGAACTAGGGGTAATCTTTACCCCTAGGTTCATCCATTTATGATAATATTTAGATGTTTTCTTTGTCTCTGGGGTTGAGTGTCTTTTGAACTCTCTTCCTGAAAAGGAAGTGAAAGAATTTTTGAATATTTTTAAGGCAAAAGATGAAAAATTCTTATTAAGCAAGAGGGTGAAAGATTATCAATGATAATCAGGAATGTGGATTTGAGGCTACAGTTAGATCAGCCATATTCTTATGGAATGGTGGTGCAGGGTCAAGAGGCTGAAAGGCATACTTCTTTTCCAAATTTGTATGTTGATAGATTTAATTCTGATTCTCATCTGAAGCATCAAAGTATGTCAACCTGGATCTAGTTCCTCTACTCAGGCTCCACCTCCAGCTAACTCAGTGTGGACGCTGGTTGATTTCCTGCATTCTCAGGACCAGCAGTATGCAATGGGATAATCTTTCGGCTTGTTCACCTTCACGGTTTTCTATGCCCCTCCTTGTGTTGGATGAGCCTTGTTTTCACACCCAGTGACTAGAGTCTCTGGCTTCAACTTGCTCTGTACAGATTACAACTAAAGTTCCATCCTTCTTCTTTCAAACCTAGCCAGGATTATAGGTCTTTCCAAGACATTCAGCACTCGTCGTTCAGCTGGTCTTGCCTCATCATGAGATCCAGACTCAGTGCCATGCACTGCCGCATGCACACTGTCAACCCCTCTCTAAAGAGGAGAAAGTGAGGTCTGCAGATGCTGGAGATCAAAGTTGAAACTTTATTGCTGGAACAGCACAGCAGGTCAGGCAGCATCCAGGGAACAGGAGATTCGACGTTTCGGGCACAGGCCCTTCTTCAGGAATGAGCAGAGAGTGTTCAGCAGGAGAAGATAAAAGGTAGGGAGGAGGGACTTGGAGGAGGGGCGTTGGAAATGTGATAGGTGGAAAGAGGTCAAGGTGAGGGTGATAGGTCGGAGTAGGATGGAGGCAGAGAGGTCAAGAAGAAGACTGCAGGCCAGGAAGGCGGTGCCGGGCGGGAGGGACTCGGCTGAGACAAGGTGGGGGGAGGAGGGATGAAGAAACTGGTGAAGTCCAAGTTCATCCCCTGTGGTTGGAGAGTTCCCAGTCGGAAGATAAGACGCTCCTCCTCCGACCGTCGCGTTGTTGTGGTTTGGCGGTGGATGAGTCCAATGACCTGCATATCCTCGGTGGAGTGGGAGGGGGAGATGAAATGCTGT
>NC_057710.1:149457131-149497148 GCF_004010195.1 Chiloscyllium plagiosum | reverse complement strand
GACCCAACCTCTACTCCCGGCACCTTCCCTTGCGCCCGCAGGAGGTGCAACACTTGCGCCCATACCTCCCCCCTCACTTCTCTCCAAGGCCCCAAAGGAAACTTCCATATCCGCCACAGATTCACCTGCACCTCCACCCACATCATCTACTGCATCCGCTGCAGCCGGTGTGGCCTCCTCTATATTGGGGAGACAGGCCGCCTACTTGCGGAGCGATTCAGAGAGCACCTCTGGGCCACCCGGACGAACCAACCCCACCAACCTGTGGCACAGCATTTCAACTCCCCCTCCCACTCCACCGAGGATATGCAGGTCATTGGACTCATCCACCGCCAAACCACAACAACGCGACGGTCGGAGGAGGAGCGTCTTATCTTCCGACTGGGAGCCCTCCAACCACAGGGGATGAACTTGGACTTCACCAGTTTCTTCATTCCCCCCTCCCCCCACCTTGTCTCCGCCGGGTCCCTCCCGCCCGGCACCGCCTTCCTGTCCTGCAGTCTTCTTCTTGTCCTCTCCGCCTCCATCCTACTCCGACCTATCACCCTCACCTTGACCTCTTTCCACCTATCACATTTCCAACTCCCCTCCTCCAAGTCCCTCCTCCCTACCTTTTATCTTCTCCTGCTGAACACTCTCTGCTCATTCCTGAAGAAGGGCCTGTGCCCGAAACGTCGAATCTCCTGTTCCCTGGATGCTGCCTGACCTGCTGTGCTGTTCCAGCAATAAAGTTTCAACCCCTCTCTAAAGCCTTATGCTGTCTTAAAGCTGTCCTGGTCCCAGTTTCATTTCATCTCATTCAGCACATTAACAATAAACATTTTTCTCTTCCTTTTGGGTGTTAAGGAAGAGATGTATGTTATGTATAACACTTTGGATATTTTATGGATGATTTGATAGCAGAATACTTGAAAAACAGTGACAGCATTGAGCAAAGTCAGCATGGATTTATAAAAGGGAAATCAGGCTTTACAAATCTTCTAGAATTTTTCTTTGATATAACTAGTAGAGTTCATAAGGGAGAGCTAGTGGATATAGTTTACTTTCAGAAAGATCCCACTTAAATGATTAGCATGTAAAGTTAAAGTACATGGGATTTGGGGACAGTGCACTCTTATGGATGACAACTGTTTGGCAGATAGGAAGCAAACGATAGGAATAAACAGCTCTTTTTCTGAGTGGCAGCTCAGTACTAGTGGGGTACTTCAGGGATCGGTGCTTGCAGTCCAGCTATTCGTAATGTACATTAATAATTTAGTTTAATGAACTAAATGTAAAATCTCCATGTTTGCAGATGGTACAAAGCTCGGTTGGAGAGTGAAAAGTGAGGCGGATGCAAAGATACTTTGGTGTGGTTTGGACAAGTTGAATGACTGGGCAAATGCATAGTAAATGCAGTATAATGCAGATAAATGGGAGGTTTATCTGTCAGTCCATAAGGACGTTAGTAGTAAAAACAGGAAGGCAGAGTATTATCTGAATGGTGATTTAGATTAGACAGGAGAGGATCTGGGTGTCCTTATAGACCAGTTGCTGAAAAAAATCATACAGGTACAGCAGCCAGTGAAGAAGGCAAATGGTATGTTGGCCTTCAAAATGAGACTATGTGAATACAACAGTAGCGATATCTTGCAGAAATTATACATTGCCTTGGTGAGAACAGTTCTGGAGTATTGTATGCAGTTTTGGTCTACGTATCTAAGAAAGGATGTTCTGGCTAGAGGCAGTGCAAGGAAGGTTACCAGACTGATTCCTAGGATGGCAGGGCTGGCATATGAAGAGATCGATCTGTCACGACTTTATTCACTGGAGTTTAAAAGAATGAAGGACATCTCCTGGAAAGCTATGTTAAGAAAAAGTAAAAAGGACGAGATGAGATAAACATAAGAAACCTGTTCCTCATGAAACATAAGAAACCTGCTCCCCGTGGCCCAGCCTAAGGATACTGGGTAGGTAATTTAGAAATTCGATGAGAAATTTCTTCACCCACAGCGTGGTGAGCCTGTGGAATTCTCTACTAAGAGCAAATTAAACAATAGATTTTCTCCCTTTTACACCTTAATTTATGCACAATTTACATTTCTTTTTCTCTTTCTCCACAATTAACAACATTTGTCTTTTGCAACAGGCATCTATGACATCTGACCTTTTGCTACTTCTCCACATCTGTCAAAAGTCCATTTTTAAAAAAAATTCCAACACCTTTTAGTTCTGAAGAAGAGTGATACTGAACTCAAAATACTAACTCTGTTTTTCACTCCATAGAAGCTGCCAGGTTGCTGAGTTTCTGCAGTACTCTCTCTGTTTGTTCCAGATTTCTGCAGTATTTTGCTTTTATCTGCAGTCAGGTATCAATTTTATGCCTATAGTTCATTGGTAGCATACTGAAAAGGCAGACCACAAAATGACATCAACCTTATCTTTGGATACAATGTAAAATCACCCTTCTATTTAATTTTTCTAATAGTTCTGCAGAGTTGTTTCTGTGTTCTTTCTCAGCTGAATTCAGGAAGTCCAATGTCTGAGTGCTAGTCTTCTTCCATCCCTTTATGCCCAGGAATTGCCCAATCAAACAAAGTGAAACCTTCTGCAGCAAATCACCATCAAACTCTCAAATGAATAAAGCTTTCCCACAAGATATGTTATTCCTAGAAAAATATTAGTGTACCACATTGGCCTAGGCTCACATGTCATGCAGAAACAACATTTTGCATAGGTTATTTATCAGAGTTTATTCCTAAATGATATTTGTTGAAGATTTTTATGCTTTATGAAAAACAGACTTAATAACAGTAGTTTAATGTGCTTGAAGATCCTACTAGATGAAATTAGTAAAAACTCAGAAACATAATACATTACATCTATTCAGTATGCATCATTTTATTAACTTCTACACCGAAATCTCCTGCCTTTATATCAATTATTGTAGCATTTTTGCTTCTAGGTCTGCATTCTGAACAGGACAACAAAAGCCAGCATCTATTTTGCGAATAGTTATAAAGTAGGAAAAATTTATCTTTCAGCAGTGTTTTGTTTTGTTCCATCTTATGTTGTGACAGATCATTTAGTTTAGCATTGTATGATATCAAAATTTTATTAAAGCATAGCTTAATTATTACATCATACACTTGTACACTTCAGTGTGCCCAAGAAATAATTTATTTCTATAATATCTATTAAGTAGATTGAAGTATTGCTTTTTCTGCAGGGTGGTAGAATCTTGTTGGGTAGCTTGCTTTTTTTTTAATGCAAAGGACCATCTTGGCAACTACGCAGACATTAATTCATTACAATTACAGTCAGACACCATGACAGAGAGGACAATCATTCAATTAAGGCACACTATGCCGAAATAATTATTTGTAATTTAGGTAGTGCAGGATATCTCCTATCACTTAGTATATTTAATAGCAAAACGGAAATTTGAAGTTTTAATTGAGGGTGGAAATTTTACAAGAGTGTAGCAAAAAATATGCCTCTATCTGGCAAACCTTAATTCCTGGAATCGAGCAATTCTGGGCAGCCGATAGGCTAATTTGAATATTATCCTCCACCTCTTGTGTAATTTGCAACCCTGACTTGATGTCACTGAAATGGCTTGGAATGGAGGTCTATTTGATAGTCTTTACTCGAGCAATAAAATATATATTTTAATGAGAAATTTTGCAACTTGTTTACATCAAATTACCAAAAAGAAAATCTGTTAAATCCAAATTTTTGTGTTAGATGGTGAAGGGGAGAACTTCAAACAAAGGCATTCCTCCCTCTTTTCTCCCCTTGTAATTGTATCTATGATTATTATGTAAAATAAGGCCTAAGGAATTGAGATAGAAATGCTTTGACTTGCAAATAGATCTGTTTTGCCATCTAGTGGCATATCTGTATATTTTCTTAGTGAATATATCTGTTAACAGATGCATCATAGAACATAGTGTATGAAATGAATGAATTTTGCAATGCAAGCTGTAATAATTGGAATCAACTGGATCTTGTTGATCACAAGATCCGTGATTGGGGCTGTTAACGTGGACCAGTCAGGAAAGCCCTGGCTGACCACTATAACCAGGAGATACCCTGGAGGTTTTCCAGGAGAGGTGGGCATCCTGGGGCATGAAGTGTTTTATTTCTCCCTCTGAATTAATCTCTACTCTCCCTTTCCCTTCATGTTTTCGATCACGTAGGCATTGCCCCGAAAGAAAAGGGTACTGCTTGTCACTGGCAACTCGAGTGTTTTTCTCCTCTTCCTGGTAGTTTAATATTAATAAAGCTTTTGGCACTCGTTGTTTCTTCACTGTGTCCTACACCTACACGCACGCGACATGGGTGCTAAGGAGAAATGAGCACTACTGCTGTTTGGTGGTGGTGTGGGGGTTTACGGAAAAAATATATAACCAGGAGATTTAGATTTTCCTCAGTTCAGGGGGCCGTCTGCAGGCTGGCTGGCCACAGCCAGTGTACTGTGCACAAGTGAATAAAGTGTGATTTTGTGACAGGATACTGGCCTCAGCAGGTATTTCACAAACATGTAGGACCTGTTCTTGAAAAGAGATGGTGAGGTGGGGGAAGAAGACTTTCACACTGGAAGTCTAGCAGTCTAGATTTCCCTGTAGGCTGTGGAGTTTCATGTCCACTACATATGTCATTTTTCCTTCTCAGAATCTCTGTAGGAAAGCCAGCCAGCCAGCTTGACAGCCTTGTCTTCTGTTTGGGTAGAAAGTACTCCAGACTAGGTACAGTTTTAGATATGCTACTGGGAGGTGGGGGGGGGGGGGACTTCATTCCACAACCTGGAGAGAGATTCCTCATCCCTGACACCAGCATCTTCTATGTAAGCGCTGTCCAACCTGCAATCAGGGATGGGAAAAAGGGCGGCATGTGGTTAGCACTGCTGCTTCTCAGTGTCAGGGACCCAGCCCCACGTGACTATCTGTGTGGAGTTTGCACATTCTCCCCGTGTCTACGGGAGTTTCCTCCCACAGTCCAAGGACATACAGGTTAGGTGTATTGGCCATGCTAAATTGCCCATAGCGTCCGGGATGTGTAGGTTGGCTGGATTAGCCATGGGAATGCAGGGTTACCCAGAAAGGATGGGGGTGGGTCTGGGAGGGGATATTCTTCTTTTCTAGATTACTCATATCTCGGAATCACAGTCAGATAGGGAATATTCCAGTGCAAGTCAGTACACAGGTTTCTTGCAACATTTTGAACCTGCAGCATTTTCCTGGATGCCAGTTTGGGCAAGGAATGGCTACCTGCCAGCAAGTGCCACGTAGCTTGTTAATTCATGTTAAAGATTGATTAAAGTGGTTAATAAGAGACCAATTGGAATTTTTCTCGCGAATATAGGATTAATACTCTAGGAGCACTTTGAGTGACCCCTACATTCACCAAATTTGTCTGACCACAATTTTGGCTCTAGGTTTCCTCTACCCAACATGGGCCAGTGGTAAAAGTGCTGACAGGCTGCCTCAAGATAGAGATGCCATCTCCACCTCTTATCATAGAATTACCTCTTCTCTCAACTGCATCAGCAGGCTGCAAGTTCTTAATGTTGGAGCACGTCCTGTTGACCTGTCTACTTTAACAGCCCTCCCAGCATCCCATGTGGGAAGTGGGGACCTGCATTTGATTCCAACATTGAGGTACATGTCCAAAATGAAATTTGTGTCCCAGATTATAGTCAGCTGATCCCTACCCAGTGCCATCTGCTCTGCATCCCTCAGTTATAATCACCATCACAGTTCTCCCTCCGCTGTCAACTTTAAACAATCAAATTACATACCTTCTAGATATGTAGACTTGAGACAGTACTGTAGCTTGTTTTATTGCTGAAATACCATGGTTTTGCCAGGAGAGTAAGCATGTTGCAAGTGCTTAAATTTGTGGCACAAATTAGTCATTGATTAAAGGTAATGTTGCCATAGTCTTACTGGACCGTAGGGCTGCTCTCTCATGAGAAGTAGAGAGAGAGAGAAAAAGAACTGATGGTGGAGATGGAGAGAATTTGAGAATATGAATCTCTCAGCTGGTGGAGGAGTTGAACCCATGCTGTTGGTATCTCTCCATGTTGCAAACTAGCTGTCCAGCTAACTCTCAGACTGCATGAAAATGTTTTTCATTTTATAAGTAGGATTTGAATTTTTTTGGAAGCAATCTGCTATTTGGACCATTATACTCAAAATCAAAATGCCAAGTCCTTTTCTTCCGATGAAACATTAATTAAATTGAACAGCATCTACTTGATGAGTGCAGAGAGAGGTTTGAGGATTTTTTTTACGTTTAAATTGTTGCAACATGCAGTGCTTTGTCACAGCAAGTAGTGAGGCTGCGATTGATGTAACTTCTAAGAGAAGAGTAGCTAAACCTTTGAACCAGTAAATGTAGGGAGATCTGGGTGGAGATAATTTGAGTGCTGAAGTTTGCAATAGCTCCTAATCTTTTATAGAAAGGTTGACAGATTGTTAGCTCTTTCTCAATTCTGTGGTAATGGTGGATGGCTATTCTTAGTTAGTGGTATGATTTGTCTGTTTAATTCCGATAATGAACAAAACTCCCTCATGCTAAATAGTTACATGACCCTAGAGTATTCAACCTCTTAGAGGGACAAGTGACATTCAGCCACACAAGATTGAGCAATAACAGGGGAGGAATATTAGTTTTGGATTGCGTTTGCATAGATCTAGCAAAGATACGATGAATGACATCCTGTGCTATAAACTTATACTATTCCATGGGAACAGAGTTGTAATTAAAATAGAAGTCTCCATTCATTGATAGTTAGTAGTTAAGTTGAATTTCTGTAATAAATTGAAGAATAATGTCATGTGGAGGAGTAACACAGACCTATAATCAAAATAAGGAGAAAACAGCAGGAAAAGGTTAACATTATAAATCAAATGATCCAGGTCGTTATGATATGATATGATCTTGAACTATAATGTCAAGCTTCACTGGAGCAGCGCATAGGAAATCGAGCTCGACGTCCCAAGTTTTGTCACAAAAGTTAACAATTTTATAAAGTATACAAAATTCCTTAATTTATCTGTATTTTTAGACCCAGGTAGACAGAAAGCACAGAACAGGTTTTTTGTACTTAACAAGAATTACGAATTATTACAGTCAGTTCTCCTGAAATGCGCTGGTTGTGTTCTTGTGCAACCCTGTGTTTTAGAAAAATCACGCTTTAGACACAGCACTTAAAGTGTTGGTGCTGTAATTGCATTATAGACAACACATATTTTAAAAGTTTGTAATGTAGAAACAGCATCCCCAATTCGTCAATTGCGTTACAGCGGATTCGTGCTGACGACAGAACAACCTGTACAAACAAATATATTCGAGATACTTGTAAACAATTATAAACTGTTGACATATAACTGTACAATTAAAATCTAATCCCCTTACAAAACTTCCCCTATACACACACACACACACACACACACAAAGGTATTGTTGTTATGGGTGGAGAGAAAAACTGGAAATGCAGTGCATTGGTCCCTGTCCACAGGTTTCGCTGATATGATCCTTTTGGCTTGGCAGTATTTGCTTTTTATTGATCTCTCCAAGTGTCTTCCACTACCTTACAGGAGACACAGAGCAATTTGCTCACAAACTGTAAGGTCTCTGACTTATTAGTTAAAAACAACAGTTTACAGTACCTGGTGAGGAAAAATACACTGAAAATATGCCGGAGGAAGTATCACAGAAGCGCTTCACAGGAGGCCCCCCAAGCACTGAGGATGTCACCTAGACAGGGGAACGAAACGTCTGCAACACAAATTCCCAGATCGGCGAACAGAACCACAACAACGAGCACCCGCGCTACAAATCTTCTCACAAATTTTGAATACTGGCCCTCTTCAGGCTTTAGTTTTTTTAATTACAGAGACAAAGACAGCACTTTTTTTTCAGAGATTTCAAGTCTTCTGACAAATCATTCACACCCGCAACTACTCTGGATCCAATCAGATAGGTACTGGCAGGTAGAAGGCCTTTGTCATCAGCTGCTCATTATTCCACAGAATAATCAACTACTTGTTTCCAGCCAAATCACATTTTGCACTTAATCCCTGGAGCCAGTTCATCCTCAACTAGACCTTCTCCTCCCTTAATTGGTTTTTTAAAGTCCTTTTCCCAGTTGAGTTCACAATCAAAAGTATAGAAAAATAATTTGAATATAAGATGAGAGAAACTTAGTCCTCTTGGAGTAAACATCAAAATTTTACATGTTTTCTGATTAAATGTCTGAGCCTTGTTTCATTTTTTCATCCTTGAATTCTATATCATCAAATTCCTAGGTCACAACTGATCAGAAACTTAAACTAGACTGGTCACATCACTGAGGCTACAAAAAAAAAGGAAGGAAGGATAGATATTCTGCAGCATGTGCCCTGCAGAGTCAGATGAATAACAAGTAAGAAACATGATGGTATCATGTCCAGCTGTCTGAAGCTCCAACAACATACAAGGAGCTCAACGGCATTCAGAATGAAGCAGCCCACTTTGTTTTTTTTTCATTCATGGAATATGGGTATTCCTAGGAGAAAGTGAGGACCGCAGATGCTGGAGATCAGTCGAAAAGTGTGGTCCTGGAAAAACACCCCAGATCAGGCAGCATCCAAAGAGCAGGAGAATTAAGTTGCCTTTGGTATTTCCACACAAAGGATGGAAGTTCCTATTCAGTCCAGCTACAATGGAAATACCTACCTAGCATAGGTTCTTCATTACAAAAGTTTTTCCAAAGGTTTCAGGGCCTGTCTGTTAAGACAGAAAATAGGCTGTAGTGTTTGTTTTAATTTTTATGAATCATTTAAAAATATGTTATTCAGCCGCAAATTTATCGTTCTGTTTATAAAGAAATTAGCTTTGTGCAGTGATCTTAAATATAAGTTTGTTCAGACTAACACATAGAATTTCCCAAAGTATCAGAAATGGCTGTAATGAGTACTTCAAAAAGAAAATAAGTCAACTTTGATATTAATTAAACATGATCCATTGCATATCTTGGCTGCTGGTTGTCTGATACTTTCTTATTCCCAAACTTTAAAGGCAGCTATAATGAAATTCCAAGTTACTGTCCCAAGGTTATTTCACTGAGTTGATGAAAGAGCAATTTTAAAACTCTCTATGCACAAAATACAAATAGACATATGGCAGTTTTGAAAATACATCATGTTTTGAATTTTATCTGTTTTGTACATATAATGCATTTCGTTAAATTTGCTTCATTGTCTAAGTAATTCTGTTTTAAATCGTTCTTTTATATCTATAATTTTCACTTTTCAAATTATCAAGATTCTCTCTAACTCATTGATTGCTGTTGATTTTTATTTGCTATTAAGAGCAGTGCATCCTAAGACAAAAAGGTTAATGTAAGACATGCATATGCACAACATATTAGTAGAATGAGATGTCCAGAAAAGGTTTAACAACAACTTCTATGCCAATGTAGGGAAACTCTCCAAATGCTTTATAAAGGGAAAATTAAAGAGGCGAATGTTAAGTCAGACCAATTGAGTTCGTAAATACTATTGCAAGCTTGATCAAGAAATTACTTTAAGATTTTTAAATGTTGCTTAAAAAGAAACACACAAAGCATTTTTTGCACCATCTGGACTAACACACAAGAAAACAAATTTGTAAAGAGAAGTTTGCATGCTGAAATGTGTTTGTGCTATTGACCATATTTGTTAAATAATCCTGAATGTGCTGAGACTTGCACTAGAAACTAGTTGAAGATTATCAAACTGGCTACATGTGATTCATTTGCCCGTGCTAGAAGCTACATATATTAGCCAACAGGATCCTATTCTTTCTAGGCAAAAGGAATTCATTCACACATTGCCCTTTTTGTCATGTAAGAAAGTGTCATGGATACAGCCAAACCGCTGCATTCCACATGCCAACACCCTGAGCAATTAACATCTACTTGCCTGGGCTAAATTGTTTTTATAAGATTGACAGTTTGCAATTCCTGTTTCAGTTCATGCCAACCATGGTCCAACCAATCATGCTGCATAAGTTGATATTTCCTTTCGTAAGAATTAGGTGCAGGAGTAAGCAATTCAGCTCCTCAAGCCTGCACCTTTCTTTTGACGTGATCATGGTCGACCTTATCTAGGCCTTAATCCCATTTTCCTGCCCTCTCCCCATTACCCTTTAAACCATTACTAATTAAGAGTCTATTTCCTCCATAAATTTGTTCACTCACCTCGCACCTACCACACTTTGGAGAAGTGAATTCTACACATTCACCACCCTTTGAAAGAAATAACGTTTCCTAATCTCTGTTTAAAACCTATATTGCTTATCCTAAAAGTTCTATTCTTTTGTTCTAGATTGCACAACGTGAGGAAACATCCTTTCCATGTCTATTTGTCAATCCTTTAGCATATTATATACCTCAATTAGCCCTCATCTGATTTTTCTAAGCTCCCTAGAGTCTAGGTCTAAATTACTCAAACCCTCTTCATAAGACAAGTCTCTCATCTTTGGAATCAATCTAGTGAACCCCCTCTGAATTTGCTCCAGTACAGCTACATTCCTCCCCA
Organism: Chiloscyllium plagiosum; assembly: GCF_004010195.1. Taxonomy (NCBI): domain Eukaryota; kingdom Metazoa; phylum Chordata; class Chondrichthyes; order Orectolobiformes; family Hemiscylliidae; genus Chiloscyllium; species Chiloscyllium plagiosum. The sequence continues at coordinate 149,486,598 of NC_057710.1, read as the reverse complement.
AGAAGGACCAAAATGGTAAGCAATACTTCAGGTGTGGTCTTGCAAATGCTTTTCATGGTTGCGGCAATACTTCCCTCCAGTTCTACTCAATTCCTTTAGCAATAAATGCCAAAATTCCATTTGCCTTCCTTTATTACCTGCTGTACATGCATGCCAGTTTTCTGCAAGAGGACACGTGATTCTTTTGCACTGAAGTACTCTGAAGTTTCTCTTGATTTAAATAATTAAACTGCCCTTCCATTCCTCCAGCCAAAATGGATCACCTCACACTTATCCACATTAATCTTATCTGGCCAAAATATTAGGCTATTCACCTAACCTAATCCATTTGTAAATTTCTTATTTTTTTCATTACAACTTACTTTCCTTTCTATTTTACTGTCATCTGCAACTTTGGTTATAGCACTTACTGTCCCCGCATTCAATTCATTAATATAGATTCTAGATAGTTGAGGCCTGAAGATTGAATGCTATGGCACCCCACTGGTTACATTTTGCCAACTAGAAAAAGAACCATTTATACCGACTCCATTTTCTGTTGGTTAGCCAACCTGCCATTAAGCTAACAAACTACCTCTAATTCCAAAATTTGTTACATTTAGTATCTTGTGTGTCAGTCCTAATGAGTGCAATAGTTTGATTTTGTACCTCCTTTTAGCAACACCTTATGTTCTGATCTACCAAGCGATTACAACCAAACATGGAGAGAGATGAAGAGATGGAAGACTTTAAGGAGAATGTTTGAGAGAATGAAAGCAAAGCAATGAATGTTCAACTAGAAGCAATGGGCCGATGGGTTTGGCAAACAGGGAAAAACAACATAAAAGAGAGAGTATGTAAGAGAGAATGTAAAGCTGAAGAAGACTGCACACGTAGGTTGAAGTGAAACCGTTGAAGGATTTGATGATGATTTCAAATTCAATGCACTTCATTATAATCAGTGTAGGTCAATCATAGTGGCAATTATATGTATGCTAGACTTAATATGGGACAGGATGCAAAAGCTGAGTTTTGAATAAAAGGAATGGGACACTGGCATGGAGAATGTTGTGTTGGATAGGTCTAGAGATGATACACTTATAAAGGTTTCAGCAAAAATTGGACTGAGGTAGAGGTAGAAACCATCAACTTTGTACAGAAGGAAGTAAACATTACATGTGAAGTATTTGATGTGGGTTTAAAACGCAACACTTTAAGTTGGTCAGGACATTAAGACTTTACATGGTCTAATTCAGCTTGATTGAATGGTTGGAGAGTGAAGTGAAATCCTTGCCAATTAACAGGGGTTCTGTATGGTCAAAAGAGCTAATGTTTTTTAATGCGACAAGAGTAATTCCTGAATCTAGTCAGTATTTATTTTGAGTAAATAACGTGAGACAAATAATGGTGTGAGAATACAGAAATATTGGCTGAAACAATTTAAGTTTACTGTGAAAATAACATAGGATATTGTGAAGTTGGATTGCAGAAGACCAAGTTAATTGAGATAAAATCGAAATGCATCAAAATCAATTGAGTGCAGAAGTTAGCAAATGGGGCATCATCTCCTCAAATATGTTATGAATGGAGTTTAAAAAAAAGTCTTTCTGTATAGAAGGAAGGGAACACATCGACCTTTAGTCGTGAAGAAACAGATTTAACAGATATACTTATATTAAAATGAAGGTATGCAGTATTTCAGAAAATGATGGCATTACAACAAGTATAATATTTTTGGAATAAAAGATCAACAGACTGAGACATGCTTCCACTTTCCTTTTTTGATCTCTTCCCCATGTACCGGTGATGAACTTTACAAGTAATTTATGTTTTGATGTGTACCTTTAGCTAAAGTACAACAGCATGTTTTGGATGAACACTTCCACTCAGTGACATAGCTATGTGATTCAGTTGCCATGAGAAACTGGAACACAGAAGTAAGATACCATTTTAACACCTTTTCAGTGTCTCGTGGTATTAAAAAAAGTAACAGCTATTTGAGAAGCAGAGACAAAGCAGCAGCTACTGCGACTGCTAGCAATTGAGCAGGATGCTGTGCAGAGTTTGGACTCTGTTTTGAACAAAGGAAACAGAGAGGTAAGAAATCAAGATTTCATACTTACCTTTTGCTATATTGTATGAAATTCCAACATGATTACTTGTAATACTCAGGCATTTTTGAAAGAAGACTTGTCAGTTCATGCCTTGCAACAATAAGCAGCTCGGCGAACAGAACCACAACAACGAGCACCCGAGCTACAAATCTTCTCACAAACTTTGAACAATAAGCAAAAGATTAATATGCGTACTGTATTAGGAACAAAAATACAAATTTCTGTCAAAATGCAGCAAGTATGACAGCATCTCTGAGGAGAAAGCAAAGTTAATGTTTCAAGTCCAATGACTCTTCGTCAGAACTGATTGTAGCTAGAAAGAAAATGGTATTTATGCTGAAGATGAGGTTGAGGATTGGGGGGGGCTAGGTGATTGGATAGTTGGAACAGACCCATAGACAAAGATTTGAAAGAGTAAGAAGATGAGATTATTGATGGTTGGCCAGGACAGATGAGAAACTGAATAAGTGACAATGAGCACTGAGAGTAGGAGAGAATGGGTAGGCTGTGTTCAAAACAAACCATATAATATGATAATAGGACTAAGAGTGGGTGAGAATGGGTTGGCTGTGCAGAAAGCAACCCATACCATGACAAAAGAGATATTAGGGTTTGACTTAAAAGTAAGGATGAAAAAGAGATTGTTCAAAAATTATCTCAGCACTTGAACGTTGAGGAAATGGATGATCCCTGATAGTGTACAAATTGGATTGGCTCGGCTCAGATTTGATGGCACACTGACAGTATGATTTGGAAAGAGATAAAGGCTAAAAAAGAACATTAATTTGGGAAGGCATGAAAGGAAACTAGAGCGAAACTACAAGAAAAAGTTAGAAGGAGAAAAGATGAGGGAAAATCTTGAATTTCAATCAGGAAGTAAAGCAAGAAAATTTGAATTGGATATAATAAGGTTTAGGATTATTCAAGCGATGGATGGCAGTAAAGACTATAAAACACAGGAGCATAAATTAGGCCATTCAACCCATTGGGTCTGCTCCGCCATTCAGTTTTGGCTGATAGGTTTCTCAACCCCATTTTCTCCCTGTAACCCTTGATCCCCTTGATACTCAAAAACCTATCTATCTCCATCTTAAATTCTCAATGACCTGGCCTCCACAGCCTTTTGTGGTATATGAATTCCACAGATTCACCACTGTCTGGCTGAAGAAGTTTCCCCTTATCTCTGTTCTAAAAGGTATTCCCTTTACTCTAAGACTGTGTCTTCAGGTCCTAGTCTCTCCTACCATTGGAAACATCTTCTCAACACTTACTCTGTCCAGGCCATTCAGTATTCTGTAGATTTCAATTAGATCCTCTCTCATCCTTCTAAACTCCATCAAGAGTAGTTCAGAGTCCTCTAATGTTCCTCATATATTAAACTTTCCATTCCTGGGACCACTCTCGTGAACCTCCTCTGAACATGGTCCAAAGCTAGTAAATCCTTCCTGAGATATGAGACCCAAAATTGTGCACAATACTCTAAATGTAGTCTGACCAGAGCCTCAGAGGTACATCCCTGCTTTCGTATTCAAATCCTCTCAAAATAAATGCCATCATTGCATTTGCCTTCCTAACTACTGACTCAACCTACAAGTTTACCTTGAGAGAATTCTGGACTAGAACCCCCGAGTCGCTTTGCACTTCAGACTTCTGAATTTTCTCCCCATTTAGGAAATAGTCCATGCCTCTATTCGTCCTACCAAAATGCATGACCACACACTTCCCCACCCACGTTGTACTCCATCTGCCACTTCTTTGCCCACTCTTCTAACCTGTCTAAATCCTTCTGCAGCCTTCCCGCCTTCTCAATGCTTCCTATCTTTGTATCGTCTGCAAACTTAGCCAAAGTACCCTCAGTTCCTTCATCTAAATTGTTAATGTATAACGTGAAAAGGTATGGTTCCCAACACTAAGCCTTGCAAAACACTACTTGTCACTGGCTGCCATCCTCAAAAGATTAGATTAGATTCCCTACAGTATGGAAACAGGCCCTTCGGCCCAACATGTCCACACTGACCCTCTGAAGTGTAACCCACTCAGAGCCATTTTCCTCTGACTAATGCACCTTACACTATGGGCAATTTAGAATGGCCAGTTCACCTGACCTGCACATCTTTGGACTGTGGGAGGAAACCTGAGCACCAGAGGAAACTCATGCAGACACAGGGAGCATGTGCAAACTCCACACAGACCAGTTGCCCAAGGCTGGAATCGAACCTGGCTCCCTGGCACTGTGAGGCAGCAGTGCTAACCACTGAACCACTGTGCTGTACTTTTATCCCCACTCTCTGCTTTCTGCCAGACAGCCAAGCTTCGATCCATGCTAGCACCTTGCCTTTAACACCATGGGCCCTTATCTTAATCATCAGCATCCTGTGCAGCACCTTGTCAAAGTTCTTCTTGAAGTCCAGTAACATCCATTGGCTCTCTTTGGTTTAACCTTCTTGTTACTTCCTCAAAGAATTCAGCACATTTGTCAGCCATGACAGCTCCTTGATGAAAACATGCTGACTTTGCCCTATTTACCATACACTTCCAGAAATCTCATCCTTCACAATGGATTCCAGGATCTTACCCAAGACTGAGGTTAGGCTAATTGGTCTGTAATTTTCTGTCTTTTGCCTTACTCCCTATTTAAACAGGGATGTCACGTTCATAATTTTCCAGTTCTCTGGGACCCTCTCTGACTCTAGTGATTCCTGAAAGATCACCACCAAAACCTCCACTATCTTTTCAGCTATCTCCCTTAGAACTCTGGTCCATCTGTTCTAGGTGATTTATCCACCTTCAGGCCATTCAGTTTTTCTAGCACCTTCTCCTTGATAATGGCCACCATACTCAGCTTTCCCCCTCACTGTCTTTTGGGATTTTTGGTATATTACTCGTGTTTTTCAGCATGAAGACTGGCGTGAAGTAATTATTCACCTCCTCAGCCATTTCCTTTTTCCCCACTACTAGCTCTCCAGTGTCATTTTCCAGCAGCGCAATGCCCACTTTTGCCTTTGTTTTGCCCTTTAGATATCAAAAGAATCTCTTAATCTTCCTTTATATTACTGGCCAACTTACCCTCATATAATCGTCTCCCTCCTTAGTTTTGTTTTGTTGTCCTTTGTTGGTCTTTGTAAGCTTCCCAATCTTCTGGTTTCCCACTGTCCTTTGTCACAGTACAAGCTTTCTCTTTTGCTTTAATGCTATCGCTGATTTCCCTACTCAGCCATGGTAGCCTCATCCTCCCTGTACCGTACTGCTTTTCCCTCAGGATGAATTTCCGCTGCGTCTCCTGCATTACTCCCAGAAACTCCTGCCATTGCTGTTCCACTGTCTTTCCTGCTAGGCACCTCTCCCAGTGAATTCTACTCAGCTCCTCCCTCATGCCTCTGTAGATACCTTAATTCAGCTGTAATAGCATTACCTCTGATTCTATCTTCTCCCCCTCAAATTGCACAGTAAATTCAATTGTATTATGATCACTACCTCCTAAGGGCTCCTTCACCTTCAGCTCCCTTATCAAGTCTGCCTTATTGCACAACACTAAATCCAATATTGTCTGTTCCTTGGCTCCATCACAAGTTCTTCAAAAAGCCATCTCATAGACCTTCCACAAATTCCTTTCCTTGCATTACACGACCAACCAGATTTTCCCAGATCACCTGCATTTTGAAATTCCCCATAATCACTGTAACTTTGCCTTTCTGACACATATTTTCTATCTCCTGGTGTATTTTGCGCCCCAGCTTCTGAGGAAAGGATGAGTATTGCAGATGCTGGAGATCAGAATAGAGAGTGTGTTGCTGGAAAAGCACAGCAGGTCAAGGAGCAGAAGAATAGACGTTTCAGGCATAAGCACTTCATCAGGAATGAGCTTGTGGTCTGGGGGGGCTGAGATATAAATGGGAGGGGTTGGTGGGGAGAAAGTAACTGTAAATGTGATAGGTAGATGAAGGTGAAGGAGGAAGTAATAGGTCAGAGAGGACGGTGGAGCGGATAGATGGGAAAGGTGCTGGACAGGTCAGAATGGCAGTCCCGAGTTGGAGGCTCGGGAAGGGAAATGATGAAACTGTTGAAATCCACATCGATCCAATGTGATTGCAGGGTCCCAAGATGGAATATGAGGCGTTTTTCCTCCATGTGTCAGGTGGTAAGGGTTTGGCGATGGAGGAGGCCCAGGATCTGCATGTCCTTGACGGAGTGGGAGGGGGAGTTGAAATGTTCAGTCATAGGGTGATGGGGTTGGTTGGTGCGGGTGTCCCAGAGTTGTTCTTTGAAACGATCTGCAAAATTGTGTCCTGCCTCCCCGATATAGAGGAGACCACATCAGGTGCAAAGAATACAATAGATGACATTGGTGGAGGTACAGATAAATTTCTGTCAGATGTGGAAGGATCCTTTGGAGCTTTGGATAGAGGTGAGGTGAGGGGAGTGGTGTGGGCGCAGGTTTTGCACTTCCTGCTGTGGCAGCCGGAGTGGCTGATGGGGGGGCATGTACCTGACGAGGGAGTTGCGTAGGGAGTGGTCTCTCGTGGAGAGACTAGAGATTTCATAATCCCTTAGCAGAACCTCTGCCCTAGTTTTATCGTTGGTACCTAAGTGGACTGCGACCACTGGATTGTTACCCTTCTACTCTAAGTTTCTCTGCAGCCCAGATGAGATATCCTGAATCCAAGCACCAGGCAGGCAACACAACCTTTGGGATTCTCGATCCTGGTCACAGAGAACAGCATTTTGTGGATGACTGAGAATGAACTGATTTAGATTTGAGAAGGAATATTCACTTAGTGCAGATGGAATTGAAATATACTTTGGTAATTTTTCTCAACTGGCACATAAAATTGCAGTATCCAAATAAAATTGAACTGTTTTACTGCAGAGTGGTATTTGTGGGGAAAGCTTTGGTGACGTGCCCATCCCTTTCAGATAAACCATTTTATGACCATGATGAAAACTACTATACTCAATTACTATAAGTTAGTGTCAGACCCTTATAGACATAAGTGTTTGATAAACCACTTAGCATTGTCAACACTTAAAAAGAAATTCAAAGAATTTGTGAGCTCAGCAAAAATGTGTAGTACTGAGCTTTCTTAACTGAACATCAAAATAACTTTAATAATATTTTTAAAATAGCTGAAAAGGATTTTACTTGACAGAAAATGAGCTACTTGCACCAAGTGTTAAACGTGCCAGAGAAAGAAAACTGGAGAATTCAATTGTGGCAAAGAACTTTAAAAATAAATTTGAATTTTAAAAGAAGAAGATGAATTTAGCTGTTTTTCCTTCGCAGTCTGGAACATTAAAAAGTGTCGAGACATAGAAGAAAAGTGGAAACCCTAATGATTTAGCTTCTAAAATCAAATTGGAATCCAGAGAGTAAGAAGTGACAAAGGCTTTTTTCCCATGGATTTTAATTCACAGCCATGAGTACCCAGGTGCCAGATGGTTTGCCAGGACACAGCAAATGTTATTCTTGGCAAAGGTAATAAAATCAAACAAGCTGAACAACCTTTAGGCCCATAATAGACACTATTACATGGTGCAGTCCATGTTCAAGCAATGTGTGGAAGGTGTGGGTATGTGAAAAGAAGCTGGGGGTGCTGGAAGTTGTGGTGGTGGAGGGGAGCCAGGGATACTGGAAGGATATCAAGGGATGTGTCTTCAGCTCGTGACATCAAAGGTGCCTTGAAATTTACCAGTAATGTGCCTTGCCACAAGGCCTCTGCATTGATTTTGCCATTGAAACAATGCTGAAGACAGGAGTACATTTGCTGCTGCAGGAAGTCATTAGGCTAAGATCATTCCTGTTCCCATTATCAATGGCGAAGTCCTCTACTTGCCACTGAATGCAAAATCCTGGCCATGCTAATTGATTTAATGCATGAGCTTTTTTCCTTTTCCTAAATAATATCCGTTATTAAGAAGCCAAGTGTTTTTACATAAAGTATTTTGAACTCTTTACATGCTGCATGTTTCTCTTTAAAGGTCCCAAAGATAGTAGATCATTTTTACAGCTAATCAACTTACGGGTTATACATTTCAGAAAACATAAATGCAGGTTTGTGCCTACAATTAATGCCTATGGCATGCTTTCCTTCATTGGAAGGGGCATTGAGTGTAAGGATAGGCAAGTTATACTGCAGCTTTATAGAACTTTAGTGAGGCCACACTTGGAATATTGCATACAGTTCTCGTCACCATGCTACCAGAAGGTTATGGATGGTTTGGAGACGATACAAAAAAGTTTTATCCAGATGTTGTCCGGTATGGGAGATTTTAGCTATGGAGAAAGGTTGGATTGACTTGGTTTGTTCTCACCAAAATGCAGGAGGTTGAGGGGCGACCTGATCAATGTTTAAGTTTGTGAATGACATGGATTGAGTGGAAAGTAGAAGCTTTTTCCTCTGGGGGCGGGTTAAATTACTAGGGGACACAGGTTCAAGGTGTTGGGTGTGGGGGAGGGAAAAAGTTTAAAAGAGATGTGCAAGGCACATTTTTCAGAGTGGTGAGCACCTGGAACAGGCTGCCAGAGGGCACAGTGGAAGCAGACACAGAAGCAGCATTCAAGAAACACCTGGGTAAATACACAAATAGGAAAGGAATAGAGGGACACGGATTCTGGCAAATGCATTTCAATACAGATAAATGTGAGGTATTGCACTTCCGAAAGTCAAACCAAGGTAGGTCATATACAATAAATGGTAAGGTCTGATGAGTTTTGTGGAACAGAGCAACCTCAGAGTACCAGTGCATAGTTCTTTGAAAGTGGTGTCACAGATAGACACGGCGGTGAAGAAGGCATTTAGCATGCTGGCCTTCATCGGTCGAGGTATTGAGTATATGAGTTGGGATGTTACGCTACAGTTGTATAAGTTGTTGCTGAGGCCACACTTGGAGTATTGTTTACAGTTTTGGTCACCCTGTTACAGGAAAGGCATAGTTAAGCTGGAAAGAATGTAAAAATGATTTACAAGGATGTTGCCAGGACTAGTAGGCCTGAGTTATTGGGAGAGATTGGCCAGGATAGGAGTTTATTCCTTGGAACATAGAAGAATGAGGGGTGACCTTATTGAGGTGTATAAAATCTTGAGGGGTATAGACAAGAATGAGGAATTGAAACTATATGGCATAACTTTATGAGGGGGGAAAGATTTAAGAAGGATCTGAGGAGCACCTTCTTCATGCAGAGGGTGGTGCACATATGGAGTGGACTGCCAGGGAAAGTGGTTGATGCAAGTGCAGTAGCAACTTTTTAAAAACATTTAGATAGGTAAATGGATGGGAAAGGTTTGGAGGGATGTAGACCAAATGTGGGCAATTGGAACTAACCGAGTGGGCACTATGGTCAGCATGGACCAGTTTGGGCCCAAGGGCCTGTTTCCATGCTATGTTACTCTATGACTGTAAGTGAAAATGATTTAAGTATGGAAGGGCAAAATGTGTTGGCACAGGCTTGGAGGGCTGAAGGGTCTGTTCTTGTGTTGTATTGTTCTTTGTTCTAATTCACTGAACAATGAATGAGTGATTTTCAATCCTGCTGACCTGGCACAAACCAACGTAACTACAAGAAAATAATGATTACCATTGATTTTCATTGAAGCTGATATATGCTAACTACTATCTTGACTATTTTCAGCAAGGTGACAGCATGATGCAAAAATTTCTGGAAAATGTGAAGTGGCATCAATATTGTCTAAGTTGTTTATTCCATAATTATCATTTTGTTTTTGCTAGCTGTGATTCATCTCTGAACCACAAGGTGTAAGTTGAAGTCCTACTCTTGCACTTGAGTGCTAAGGTTAAATCTGGCATTCCAATGCACTGCTGAATGATTGCTGCACTGCTAGATGTCTTTAAGATGAAATGTTAAATCAAGGCCCAATCTGACCTCTCAAGTCGGGTGGAAAAGGTCCCATAGCACAATTTTGAATAAAGATATGAACGTACTAGTTACTGGCTAATATTTATATCTCAATCATTGTGACATAAAAAGATAATCTGGTAATTCTCACATTTCCCATTGTGGGAGCTTACTGTATGACATCTGTCTACAATGTTACATTTTTTTTGAAGGTGACTAGATTGCAAATAGACCAACAGCTAAGAATGTATGCTATAAAGGTTTTTTAAATTAATAATCAGCTATATTTTAAAAAAATAATATACCATATATACATGTAAAAGTCGAGGTTTTTAGACTAGTTTTAAAGGTTAAATTTATGGAGTCGATTATTACACTGATACTATTTTGAGGGGCTGGAATTCATGCTGTAGTCTGAAATACTGTATCATTAGCAGAAGTCAATTTGATCACTCAACTGATCCCAGGTAAAGAAGAAAAATACAATGAATTAAGGTAAAGGTAATTACTGGATAGAGGCAATAGAAACAAGAATGAATTACTGGTAGTAAATCTTATTTATTCATACTGTTATGAAAATTTAACGTCAAACACAAAGGTTCATTGAAATCCTGCAAAATCACACTCTTCAACATCATCATGGCCTGATATAATGGCACACTTATTAAGTTCTGAATGTGTAAGCTTCTTGAACTTTCCTGCCAAATTCTTCTGTTTCCCTCCCATTTACTCTCGTATGGTATGAACCTCAGCTACATTAACAATTTTGTCAACGAATTATTATTTCATAGCTAATATATCTCATTATTCAGATATAATGGCACAATTAAAATGATTAACTTCTTAATGATATTAACTTCTAAATGTATAGTAAACAAAGTGCGGTAAGTACCAGTAGGCTTAGTACCGGTCTGAATGAATGAATGGAGACGCGATATAGTAAACAAAGGGCGATGAGTAGAGTTACCGGTATGAATGAATGAATGAATGCAGTTTTGTTTAAGTGGGTCAACATGCAGTTTCCTTTTTAAGTGGTTTGTAATGCGATATGGTAGGGTCGACTTTTACATGAGATATATGGAAAATACAAGATGTTTTGGCCAAAAATAGAGGGTCGATTTTTACACTAGTATATACACGGTAATGCCAAATTGATGAATAGTCTTTAATTTCATCATGAAGGAAAGTTTTCTAAATAAGCATTGTTAATTGAATTCCACAGCATATGTTTCACTATATACATAATAATGCAGATTCTGCTGAAATGAGGATTTGCACACCTGGGTTTTAAGATTCTTGATCCGTAAAGTTCTTGAAAGTACAAACTGACAGTGAAGTGGCAAGGGCACAGGACTTTTGGGGCTTTGGAGAACATTGAAGTAAGGATACATCCCCTTAATGAGATTTAAGGATTGAGAAGTAAACAATGGAAGGACAGGGAAGGGGAGTGATCTATAATATGTAAAACAAGGCTCAGTAAGAGAAAAGGGAAAAGACGAGAAAGATTGAGTTGAGTACAAGAGAGAAAACAAAAGGTGGAAATGGAAAGTATGAAAAATATTGGCACATGTGAAACACATCTTAAACTGACTTGAATGCACCTTTGATATTTTTGCATGAATGCAATTGCTGTGCATGCACAAATTTATCCTTTCAGTTGGATAGATGATATTAGTGCTGATGGGAATTTAAGGTCAATATTTAACAATAGTCATGCCAGACATGATCAATTATGAGGAATAAATCAGTTTAAGTACCACATAACACACAAAATGTGTTATTAAACAGTCTTGACAGTCCTTTTAGCTTGTGTGCTTTAATTTACATTGTGATCAACTATGTGTTAACAACAACTTACATTTTGTTGCTAACAAATCTCTTTTCCTGTTCTCACCATCTGTCTGAGGTGGGGCATATTTCATCACTCTCTGTTTGTGGGCTCTGACTTTGCAAGGACTGCGACAATACTGTGGTAAAGTTAAACTAGAAATAGGGTTAATTTCATACATTCTTCGATTTGGAGCAGGGAGGGAGAGTCTTGCAACACAAACACACTTAAAAATATAGGAGGAGGTACAGAATTGGAACAGATAAAGAGATTATTTAATCAATAACAGTTTAATACAAAGCAATATTAGTTTAGCAATATTAGTTTATCAACATCCTTGCTTTAAAAGTGGAGTCTAAAGCTGGCGTTAGCAGTTTAGAATTCATTTGTGGGATGGATTGATGGATTATCCAGTAGTTAAGCAGTTTTAGACAACTTCTGTTGGAAAAAATAGTCTTCTGAGGAAGAAGTGCTTAACAGTTTTGACGAAAGGAGGGTTTTCCTCCTAGAATGTACAAATGCATGTTGGTGGCTGTTTCCTCCAACCCAGAAGTCTTTTTCTTTGTAGACTGGAGTTGATGGTGTTGACTATTGTCTGTAGTTGCTGTGTGAAACAGCACTAACTTCTTTGAGGCAGGGTCCTGGGTTCAATTCCAGCCTCACCGCTGTCTGTGTGAAGTTTGCACATTCTCCCTATGTCTACATAGGATTCCTCAGAGTGCTCCGGTTTCCTCCCACAATCCAAAGGTGTGCAGGTTAGGTGAATTGGCCATGCTAAATTACCCATAATGTTCAGGGATGTGTAGGTTAGATGCATTAGCTAGGAGAAAACAATAGGATAGTGGTGTAGGGAAATGAGTCTGGGTGGGTTGCTCTTCAGGGGGTTGGTGTGGACTTGTTGGGTCGAAGGGCCTGTCCCTACGCTGTAGGGATTCTATGATTTTAATTGCTTGCTGTTTCAAATTTATATAGTTGAAAAGGTAATTAGATTCCATACAGTGGGATTCATTCAACTAAGCCCATAGGGGAGAAGATGTAGTTTCTATTGAGACAAAGGTTTATATTGCAGGTAGCAAACTGTTCATGGACTCATTGCAGGAATTAAGTTCAAAGTCATTGACGCATCTGGAAGGACAGGTGTAACCTGTAATTACATTATGTAAGCAATTTTTCTTGTAGATGATTGCCTTTGTAGCAGATAATAACAATAGTTAGTGTTCCAAACCCATCAGAAGGTATCTGGCTGCACTTTGTCTGACTAACATTGACTTTGCAAGTGTACCTAAAAGATTATTGCTAAATCCAATCAAATGATTGTAGCAGCCATTTTTTGCTGGGCTGTTCACTATCTTTTCAGATTAGTCACTAAGTACATACACATACATTGACAATTTAGCTTTTGTTTTATCTCTCCATGGCAGTTTATATAGAGCCTTGAACATTTAAATGTCCCAAGTGACACTAAGCCAGATGAGATGTGTGTTTGTGACCAAATGCTTTGTTAAAGTATAATGAAAAGTGTTTAATATGTAGGTTTTTACATTTTTAGATTGGGATTTCAAAATAGAGGCACATAGATATGGGTTAGTTCTGTGAAGTTTGTTTTGATAAAGTATGTCAGAAAATCATTTTTTCAGAGATCTATGAGCTCCCAGAAGAGACATGACTGCAGTCAAGTGCCTGGGAGAAACCTCTTATAGTGTAATGGAAAAATGTTTTGCAATTTAGTTTATGATGAACAGTGTATACACATTAAGGGAAATTGTTTTGTTTTAAGAACAATGATCTTAAAAGTTCAGTTCAGGAGAGAGCAGCTTTCCTTCTAAAGGAGAACTACATTTAAAATCTACTATCTGCTATAGTGGGATTTGAACCATGTCCCCAGGTTACAGAGATAGGGAGCAGAAAAGAATGGAGGGAATTTAAAACAAGAATTTTGACATCAGTGAAAGTGTTTTATAGCCTAAAGTTTTCAAGCCAGAAAAGTTTGTATAGAAGTCATCAAGTAGTTAGAACTGAGAAAGATTAGGTCCTCAAAATTGTGAAACATTCAAGCTCAGGGACTGGAAATGAGTCATAAAATTAGCTCTACATTTCACAAAAAATAAATCGGAAGAATCATTTTAGTCTTAGAGTTGAGACTGAAGTATAATTTCTTTGCACGTGAATCTCTTTAACAGATATAGTGTCAGAGACCTAAGTGCATCAGCTTCCAGAAGACATGTCTACCAAGAACATACCTTTTCTTCTACTTTTTCTACAAGTTCTGTACCATATTATTATTGATAGATGAGTAGTCATATGTTTTAGAAGTACTTGGTGCCATAAATTCAGTTTTGAAGTTGAATATAGTCAACGTGGCTTTGTGCGTTGGAAATAGTATTTCACTAATTGATTGAATTTTTTGAAGTAGTAACAAAGAGGATTGAGGAGGACGGAGCAGTGGATGTGATCTACATGGACTTCAGTGAGGTGTTCGACAAGGATCTTCATGGTAGACTGATTAGCAAGGTTAGATCACGCAAAACTAGCCGATTGGATACAGAACTGGCTCGAAAATAGAAGACGGTGGTGGTGGAGGGTTGTTTTTCAGACTGGAGGCCTGTGACCAGTGAAGTGCCACAAGGTTCGGTGTTGGGTCCAATGCTTTTCATCATTTATATAAATGATTTGGATGTGAACATAGGAGGCATGGTTAATAAGGTTTCAGATGACACCAAAATAGGAGGTGTAGTGGACAGTGAAGAAGGTTATCCTCTGAGTACAGCAGGACCATGGCCAGATGGGTCAATGGGTCGAGGAGGGGCAGATGAAGTTTAATTTAGATAAAAGTGAGGTGCTGCATTTTGAAAAGGCAAATCAGGGCAGGACTTATACACTTAATGGTAAGGTCCTGGGGAATGTTGCTAAACAAAGAGACATTGGAGTGCAGGTTCATAGTTTCTTGAAAGTGGAGTCGCAGAGAAACAGGATAGTGACAAAGGCATTTGGTAGGTTTGCCTTCCTGTTTCCATGCTGTACAGCCTTTGACTCTATATTATTCACCTAAAAAGGTAAATTTTGAATTTGTAAGCATGCTGTTTTATTGTATTATCCTTTTCAGTAAAATGATGCATTTGGTTCAGTGGAAAGGGAATTTACTGTTTGCCGGTTTGACTTATGTTTGACAGCATTGAATTTTTGACATCTTTATGAAGTCTATTCTCACTTTGTATGAAAATGTCACTGTGAAACCCAATAGCTCTATCCATTATGCAAACCTACTGCAAACAAAAGAAGTCCATTGAAATAGTTGTGCCCTCATTTTTGACAAGGAAAATAGCTTTTATCTCTATTTCTTATATCATAAGTTTTCACTGTTATATGTATGAGTGGAAGTCACATTATCCACTGTGAATAAACCAAACACTATCATATAAATTGGCCTACAAAACCCTGGCAAACAACTATGGCCTTGATATGAACGCTCCCTCTGGACAGGGGAGAATTCAGAAGGGGTAGGGAATTTTTGGTAATGTGAAATTCAGGTATCTGATCACAACTTAGAAACACCAACAAGCCAACAATAATAGATGGGATGATTTTAAATTAATTAATGATGCATGGATTTCCCAGAGTGTGCACGAGCATTGAGGGAGGAGGGAGGGGGGACTGATGGTGTCAGGAAACTTTAAAGTGAAGCAAACGGAGTGAATAAAGCTATGACATACCTCAGATGATCCTGCTCCCCAGGTTGAGTAGCTCTTTTACCATTCCATCTGAGCTGAGAGATGCAGTAGTACTTGCCTGAGTCCCTGCAGGCTTCTCCAGCTCCAATACACAGCATTTAGCCACTCCTAACCCCACTGTTTGCATCTTGTGCGCTAAGCCAGGCTGACCTTAAACCACTCCCACTCTGCAGATGATCTCTTTCCATCTCCATCACATTTAATAGGTTTTCTCTCCACAAGCCATCTCTCAAAGCATATGTATTTCTGTCCTGCTTTTGTCCATTTTGTGGCCAATATTATTCAAAAGTTTGTTCATTGAAGATGTCAATTTGTGTATTTGGACCTTCATTTTTACATTGATAGTTGTCAGGTCTGTGGAACCAACTGTTTATTTGGGCCATGTTCCACAAAGCTTTTCTCATAGCTACTAATCCAAAAAGCTATGGGTGCTAGTCCCAGCAAAGCAGCCTTCCAGAATAGGGAAATAATTTGTGGTCAATTGACACCCTTGAAAGGAAACTAGATAAATATGTTCGATGAAGTTTTGAGGATTGCAAAAATGTTACGCAATTGCTTGGTTTATTCTTAAAATGGAATATTAATCATTTTTTAAATTTATTGTTTGTTTTACATGAACTGCTTTCCTGTAAAGAGCAATTATCAATATACTCTCTTTCAGGGAATTGTTGTCACACCGCTACTACTTCTGCTGTTTGTGAGTACATAGATTAATAAATACTTGTATATTTGTGTTTTTGAAATTATGTCCAACTGTAAAACTTCCAAAAGCTCATTTTAAATTATTTTTTCTAAGTTCTTGAATTTACATATATTGTATAAGTACATTGATGTGCTTAACCTTGAAAATAGCTTGTATGTTCTTCCCTACTGTTTTTATGTTTAAAATTCATAGCTTATATGGTATCATGATTTCATGATACTTCTATAAAAGCAGTTGAAAATCTCAGTGCAACATATGCTTATTTTATGATATTTTGCAGTTTAGAAACTGTGTTTGTTAAACTGTACATGGCATTTGTCATATAATATGCATGTGCTGTCTACACTCTGGATATATCATCAAGGTAAACAGTTTTTAAAAAAAGGAAAGGAAAATTTGGCATTTGTTTTGAGAAAAATTAAAAAGCAAGAGACTAAAAGCAGTGGTTGTGGCTCATCTGACGTACTATCTGAAATTTTAGCCTACTCACTATGAGAGTAATGTACTACCATTTGGGTGGCACGTTGGCCCAGTGGTTAGCACTGCTGCCTCACAGCACCAGAGACCCGGGTTCAATTCCCGCCTCAGGCGACTGACTGTGTGGAGTTTGCACGTTCTCCCCGTGTCTGTGTGGGTTTCCTCCGGGTGCTCCGGTTTCCTCCCACAGTCCAAAGATGTGCAGGTCAGGTGAATTGGCCATGCTAAATTGCCCATAGTGTTAGGTAATGGGTAAATGTAGGGGTATGGGTGGGTTGCGCTTCGGCGGGTCGGTGTGGACTTGTTGGGCCGAAGGGCCTGTTTCCACACTGTAATGTAATGTAATCTAATCTAATCTAAAGTACAGTCCAGATTTTACAGGATAATGCAGAATTTAAGACCTCATCTTTTAAATCATTCAATTTGAGGAGATTAAAAAGAATCTGATCTGGTTTTTAAATTAATAGAAGGAATAGACAAGGTAACTGTTAGATTATTTCCATTAATGTGCCTGACCCCAGATTAATATTTCCGTTGCTATGCCTGACAACAGGCTGCCAAAGAAACAGCTCTACTCTGAACTCGGTCACACTGAGAAATTCTCAGGACAGTGGAAATACTTTAGGGATGTCTTTAAACCTACTGAAAATGGCAAACTTGCCTTTTGAATCATAGGAGGCCCTGGCTTGTGACCAAACAAAAATGAATAAGGCTAAATTAGGAAATACCACTCACATCAAGAAGCAAAATTGAGACATAAAAGACAGTATGCAAACCTCCACATAGCCCATCTACTGAATACTTCAAAATGCCACTTTCAAGGCTTTGGGAGTAAGGAAATGACTTCTTTGCTTCTGACTTGCTGTTGTAGACAGTGTTTATAAGACTGGTCCAAAATAGTTTCTTGTCAATGGTAATCTCTGGGATGTTGATAGTGGCTGTTTCAGTGATAGTAATGCCATCGAATGTCAAGGACCAATACTTAGATCATCTCTTGTTGGAGATGATTGTTACCTGGCACTTATGTGGCATGAATATTACTTGCTAACCCTGTATATTATCCAGACCTTACTGCATTTGGGTGTGGGCTGCTTCAGTATTTGAAGAGTAAACCCACTTCTAACCATACAATGGAGGGAAGGTTATTGAGAAGCAGCTAAACATGATTGAGCCTAGGACACTACCTAAGGAGTTCTTGCAGAGATAGAGTCATAGAGATGTACAACATGGAAACAGACCTTTCAGTCCAGCCCGTCCATGCCGACCAGATATTCCCAACTCAATCTAGTCCCACCTGCCAGCACCCAGCCCATATCCCTCCAAACCCTTCCTATTCATATACCCATCCAAAAGCCTCTTAAATGTTGCAATTGTACCAGCCTCCACCACTTTCTCTGGCAGCTTATTCCATACATATACCACCCTCTGCGTGAAAAAGATGCCCCTTAGGTCTCTTTTATATCTTTTCCCCCCTCACCCTAAACTTATGCCCTCTAGTTCTGGACTCCCCCACCCCACAGAAACGACTTTGCCTATTTATCCTATCCATGCCCCTCATTATTTTGTAAACCTCTATAAGGTCACCCCTCAGCCTCCGACGCTCCAGGGAAAACAGCCCCAGCCTGTTCAGCCTCTCCCTATAGCTCAAATTTTCCAACCCTAGCAACATGCTTGTAAATCTTTTCCGAACCCTTTCAAGTTTCACAACATCTTTCCGATAGGAAGGAGACCAGAATTGCACGCAGTATTCCAACAGTGGCCTAACCAATGTCCTGTACAGCCGCAACATGCCCTCCCAACTCATGTACTCAATACTCTGACCAATAAAGGAAAGCATACCAAATGCCACCTTCACTATCCTATCTACCTGCGACTCCACTTTCAAGGAGCTATGAACCTGCACTCCAAGGTCGCTTTGTTCAGCAACACTTCCTAGGACCTTATTAAGTGGATAAGTCCTACTAAGATTTGCCTTTCCAAAATACAGCACCTCGCATTTATCTGAATTAAACTCCATCTGCCACTTCTCAGCCTATTTGGCCCATCTGGTCCAGATCCTGTTGTAATCTGAGGTAATCTGTTGTAAACCCTCTTTGCTGTCCACTACACCTCCAATTTTGGCGTCATCTGCAAATTTACTAACTGTACCTCTTATGCTCCAAATCATTTACGTAAATGACAAAAAGTAGAGGACCCAGCACTGATCCTTGTGGCACTCCACTGGTCACAGGTCTCCAGTCTGAAAAACAACCCTCCACCACCACTCTCTGTCTTCTACCTTTGAGCCAGTTCTGTATCCAAATGGCTAGTTCTCCCTTTATTCCATGACATCTAACTTTGTTAATCAGTCCCCCATGGGGAACCTTGTCGAACGCCTTACTGAAGTCCATATAGAACATGTCTACCGCTCTGCCCTCATCAATCCTCTTTGTTACTTCTTTGTTTTGAACCTGAGATGACAACAACAATTACAAATATCTTCATTTATACTAGGTATGATTACAACTAGTGAAGTGTTTTCCCTTTGACTTCCGTTGAATCTAGGTTTGAGAGGGCACTCCTTGATGCCAGGCTTGGTCAAATGTAGCTTTGATGCCAAAGACAGTCACTTTCCCCTCACCCCTACAATTTTGCACTTCTGCTCATGTTTGAAGCAAGGTTGTAATGCAATCAGGAACTGAATGTCCCTGTTGGAAACAAACTGAGTACCAGAGACAGTTTATTGCTAATTGTTTTACTGAAGATGGAGACCAGATTAATGGGGTGACAATTGGATGTGTTAAATTTGTCCTAAATCTGCTGTCCTTGTCCTTCTATATGGAAGTAGTCATGGGTTTGGAAGGTGCTGTCTCAGGAACTTTGTGTTTCTGCAGTGCATCTTTGTAAATAGTCCACACTGCTACTGAGCATAGGTGATCGAAGAAATGAATGCTTGCAGATGTGGTATTAATCAACTGAGCTACTTTGTCCCAGACGGTGTCTATTTTTTTTGAGTGTTGTTGGAGGTGTATTCATCCGTGCACGTGGGGTGTATTCCATCATACCGAGAAGACTGCGGATGCTGGAAATCAAAAACAAAACCAGAAATTGCTGGAAAAACTTCGTAGGTCTGGCTGCATCTGTGGAGAGACTTCTCACTTTGTACTTTTATTTTCCATCATACTCCTGATTGGAGCCTTCTAGCTGGTTGGCAGGCTTTGGGGAGTCACTCACCTAGCCTCTGACCTGGTCTTAGAGTCATACAGCACACAAACAGACCATTTGACCCATCATGTCGATGTCAACCAACAAATGCCAAGCTGCACTAATCCCATTTATCTGCATTGGTCCGTAGCTTACTATGCCCTCGCATTTCAAGAGCTTGTCCTGGTGCTACTTAAATGTTGCTAGAGTACCTGACTCCTCCTCCCTTTCAGGCAATGCATTTCTTATTTCTACTACCTTCCGGATGAACTTTTTCTCAGATCTCCTCTAAACCACTTACTTCTCGCCTTAAACGTGTACTGTTTAGTTCTAGACATGGCTGCCATGAAGAAAAGATTCTCACAATCTACCTCTCCTAATTTTATGTACCTCAATCAGATACTCCTCAGTCTCCTTTGCTCCAAGGAGAAAACACTCTGCCTATCCAATCCACCCTCGTAACTGAGTGTTTTCATCTTATGCCACAAATCACCTAACGGAGAGTTTGCCCCAATACCCATTGAATTCAGTTTAGTTAGGGCTTCTTGATGCCACACTTGGTTGAATGCAGCCTTGAATCAAGGTCTATCAATCTCCCCTCACTGCTGGAATTCACCACCATTGTCCATGTTTGAACCAAGGATGCAATGAGGTCAGGAGCTGAATGGCCCTGGCAGAATCCAAATTGAAGATCAGTAAACAGTTTATTGCTGAGCAGCTGCTTCTTGAAAGCACTATTGATGACCTCTTCCCTCACTTAACTGATTGAGAATAGAACAAGGCAGTAATTGGCTGCGCTATATAGGAATTAAGAGGTTCTATTGCAGCTGTACAGGACATTGGTTAGGCCACTTTTGGAATATTGCATTCAATTCTGGTCTTCCTGCTATAGGATGTTGTGAAACTTGAAAGGGTTCAGAAAAGATTTATAAAGATTTAGCCAGGGGTAAAGGGTTTGAGCCACAGGGAGAGGCTGAATAGACTAGGGTTATTTTCTCTGGACCATCAGAGGCTGAGGCATGACCTTATACAAGTTTACAAAATCATGAGGGGCATAGATAGGTTGAACAGCCAAGATCTTTTTCCAAGGGAAGCAGAATCCAAAACTAGAGTGCATGAGTTTAAGGTAAGAGGGAAAAGATTTAAAAGGTATCTAAAAGGCAACTTTTTCACACAGCGGATTAAAGTGAGCTGCCAGAGGAAGTGGTGCAAGCTGGTACAATTACATTATTTAAAAAGTATCTGGATGGGTAATTAAAAGGAAGAGTTTAGAGGGATATGGGCCACATACTTGCAAATTGGGCTAGATTAAAATATCTGGTGGACATGGAAAAGTAGGACGGAAGGGTCTGTTTCCATGCTGTATCGCTGTATGACATATGATTGGCAGATGCCAGTGTTGAAATTGTACTGGATCAGCTTGATTAGGGGATCAGCAAGTTCTGAAGCACAAGTCTTCAGTACTATCACTGTAGTGTAGTCAGGACCCATAACCTTTGCAGTATCCATTGCTTTCAATCATTTCTTGATATCAGGTGGAGTCAATCGAATTAGACAAACGGGAGGCTGGAAAACACAGCAAGCCAAGCAGCATCAGGAGGTGGAGAAGTCAACATTTTGGGTATTAGCCCTTCTTCAGGACTAGATGTAGGGATAGGGGGAACAAAGATAAGGACACCTTTCTCCCCTTTCTGGACCTCTCCATTTCTGCTCTGACAAGGAGACATTCCACTCCCAAGCATCCCAGATGTCGTCCTATTTCAAACACTGTTTCTCCTTTGTCCCCCTCATCATCCAGACAGCCCTCCATTCCCCATTCCACTGTCCTAAACCCCTCCCGCCCCCTAAACATCATAAAGATAGGGTCCCCCTTGATCCCACTTCCCAGCCTCCACAACCAACGTCTCATCCTTGAACACCTCACTAAATAGACCCTGCTACCCAGATCATCTTCCCCCTTCCACCCATCTGCCTTCTGCAAAGACTGTTCTCTTTGTCACTCCTTGATTCGCGCCACACTCCCCACTAAACCCTCCAATACCTTACCCTGGAAAGAATGGGATGCAACAGCTTTCCAAACACCACCTCCCTCACCTCCATCCAGGGCCCCAAACAGTCCTTCCAGAGGTTCACTCGCACCTCTTCCAACCTAGTCTACTACATTCAATGTTCCTGATTTGGTTTTCTCTCGATCAGTGAGATTAAGCATAGACTAGTTGATCATTTCACCGTGCATCTTGGCCTGGTCCGAAATGGCCAGCCTGACTTCCCGGTCATCACCCAGTTCGATTCCCCCTCCCACTCCCCTTCCAACAAGTCCATCCTCGGCCGCCTCCATTGCTGCAGTGGATCAGACCATGAATTGGAGGAACAACACCTTATCTTCCACCTGGGCAGCCTACATCCCAGATTACTTAATATTGTGTTCTCTAATTTCAAATAACCTTCCCACCCATCCCCTGGTTCCCTTTCCAACCCCACCTCCTCCCTTCCATTCCACCTACTGACCCTTCCTTCTAGCTACTGACTGGATTTGTCTCCCATCGATCAACCAGCTCATACCCGCTTCCTGTGTCCACCTATCACTATCTCAGCATTCCGTTGGAGAAGGGTTAATATCTGAAACTTTGACTTCTCCACTTCCTGATGCTGCCTGGCTTGCTGTGTTGTTCCAGCCTCTTGTTTGTCTACTTTGGAGTCCAGCATCTGTATTTCTTTTGTCTCTCATGGAGTCAATCGATTTGTCTGATGACTGTCATCTGTGACGCTAGGGTCCACTGGACGAGGTCAAGATGGATCATCCATTTGGCAGTTGTAGCTGAAGATAGCTTCAACTGTATATAATGCAGTTAGTGTTGAGGATGTGGAGAATCCTCCAGTGAGTTGTTTAATTGTCCACTACCATTCACAACTGGATGTGGCAGGACTACAGAGCTTAGATCTGATCTGTCAGTGGTGGGATTGCTTAGCTCTGTGTATCTCTTGTTGCTTTTGTTGTTTGACATGTAAGTAGTCCTGTTTGATAGTTTCACCAGGCTGGCATCTCATTTTTAGGTATTCCTTGAGTTGATTCTGGCGTTCCCTCCAACACTTGTCATTGAACCAGGGTTGATCATCGATAGTAATGATTGAGTGAGGGATTGTGAGGCTGCATGTTGTCTTGGAATCCAGTTCTGCTGCTGTCGATAGCCTGCAGTATCTCATGGATGCCCAGTTATAAGTTGTTAGATCTGTTTGAAGTCAGTCCTATTCAGCACAGTGACATGCCACACAACAGGCAGGAGGGTATTCTCAATCTCCATTGCTCATCTCTCACATATTCACCAAACGTCTATGCACCACACTTAATCTCTCTTACACTCATCAATGACTAAATTGCTTGTCACCGGCAGAACTTTCGAAGATTTGTGCCAGCGGCACCTTATATAAAGCCCAGCCATGCACCAGATCAAAATGATCGTGACAGTTATTTTTCATTTCAATTGCACAATTACAACATGGATAAGGATAAAAGGCAACACAGGTTGTGCTTTGCAGAGTGAGTTGCAGGCTCAACTTGGTAATCTAGCGAATTTCTTGCCCAATACCTCCATACTCCTTTTCATTTGCATAACCTCACAACTCTCAATTCCGAGCTTCTTCACATTCCACCAAATTCTTTCAATTAGGTTTTTGTCTCCCAACATTACTCTATTGACCCAAGGCCAATAGGTTACATGTCAACCAACCTGATGCACTGTTCCTTCTTGCTCACTCACTCGTGCACACACACGTCCCCAGTCTCCTGTCCATATATATTGAGTTCCCACTGCGATTGTCGTCCCCTCTGCATTCCAACAAGTTACAGGCAATCCTAGTAATCGACTCCCTACTCTAACAGTAGCATCTAATAAACTACCTTGACCCCAAGAACTGAGTGTGATCCACCCTCTTGACTGATTTGGAAGGACTGTCCGTCAGGACTGACAGTGATCCAACATTGGACTGATCTGTGTGCACGTCGCAAACTTACCTATTGTGAATCTATAGACTAGCAGCATTAGATCTGTGAGAGTAACTGTAGCCCAGTCCCTAAACCTGACCACCTAAACACCTGACTGACTGCATTAGATCTCTGGACATAGATCAAATGTTGCTCTTGAATTGCTATGACAAGAGTTCGTGACTAATGACTGTCCACATTGACTTGACTAAGGACTGATCACAGTAGGCTGAAGATGTGATTGGTAGATGAAGTTCAATGCTGATCGTGATAGGTCAGAGAGGAGAGTGGAGTGGATAGGTGGGAAGGAAGATGGACAAGTAGGTCAGGTCAAGAGGGCGGTGCTGAGTTGGAAGGTTGGACCTGGGATAAGGTGGGGATAGGGGAAATGACCTATCACCTTCCCCCTCAACTTCATCTACCTATCGCATCCTCAGCTCCCTCGCCCAAAAGCCCCACCACCTCCCATTTATCTCTAAGCCCCCTAGGGCCACCTATTCATTCCTGCTGAAGAGCTTATGCTTGAAACGTCGATTCTCTTGCTCCTCGGATGCTGCCTGACTGGCTTTGCTTTTCCAGCACCACACTCTTTGACTCTTATATCCAGTATCTGCAGTCCTCACTTTCTCCCAGTTGATTCACACCCCTCATTGTAGACTCAGTGATGTGAAGGAACATACTGTCCAGAACCACCTAGTTGTCATTGTAGTGGCTGGTATATTGCGTCTAGAAACATTGCACTCATCCACGGACTTCTTCGACAAACACATTGACCTAGACCCAATATACCAGCCACTACAACGAACACTGGAACCGGCAACAAGAAGCAGCAGGAATGGAACCAAATAAATTCCAGAAGAGACAGTACAGCAGTGCTTCACAGGAGGCTCCAAAGTTCTGAAGATGTCACCTAGATAGGGGGCAAAACTTCCCAGCTCAACGAACAACTGAGCTACAAATCTTTACGCAAACCTTGAATAAGAAGCTTGTGTTTCATTGGTAAAATCAAATCAGTATCATTGCATACTTGCGTCAGTGAATGGCCACGTTCTTTTTTTAAAAAATTTGTCAAACAAGATTTCAAACTGCGATCTAGCTTATCTAATAGTCGCATTAGCTGGCACCATAATTGTTTGTTTATGTAACTTCTGTGTCATCATTGAAAAGTACTCACTAACAAGAGAAATAATTTACCTGCTCCCCAGGCTAATTTTAGCGAAGAAAGGCAAGTTTACATAAAACCAAAGGTAAACAATTAGGAATATCTAGATCTTTTTCAGCAATCTGTTCAGCCACATTATAACACACCATGGAGCAGGTCTGTCATGAACCCGTGCCTTCTGGCCCAACTGTAGAGACGAACTCCTACTGCCCCACAACAGTCCATTAGGAAAATCTAACCTGGGAGTATTTTCACAGATCTGGTTGTGGTAAAGATTGTTTTCTTCATCTGTGCTAAAGTTAATTTGTTTGGACCAAAAATGAAATTTGAACCAATAGATTTGGATGACTTTCAGTCATTCTAAATACGTTTGTGTTTACTAGCCAGTTACAGAATAACATTAACCCAGGAATGGATCATTGTACCCATTCTATTATAGAAACCTAAAAAGTGTTGGATCATTCTGGTGTTTGGAAGAAATTATTTCAAAAGTATCCTTTTAAATCCTCTTAAGATTTTGCCAGATTTAAAGAGTCACTGCTTTCTGTATGATTGTTAATGCCGGCTGCTGATATTGTGTTATGTTTTTCTTATTTATTTCAGTACAGTAAATATAAGGGTTTAATTGTGTTTATAAAAGTCTAATTATAATATACATATTTATTTTCATAAAATTCAAACTGCCACTAATTTTCTGGTGAAAATTAATTCAAATTTACCATTAAGCGCCAGGTACTAAATAAGTGTTGATATTTAATAACAATGTAATTATCAGTTCATTACAAAGTAAATGAGTAATGCCAGCAGTGCAAATCTAACTATAACTATAAAGTTAGAATATTCCTGAACAGAACATTTGTTTATGGACCCAATTAACAATAGTAATGTTAAACAATTAATCAGGTATGCATCTGCTATATTTTTCACAGCAGATTTAGTGGATTACTATATACTTTTTAACCTAATCAAAATATCTGCAAAGGCTTGTACAATTCATTAAAACTTCAGTGTGTGAATACATAGAACTATTTTAAGGAATAAAAATTTTTTGTTCTTGCTATGAGCTAAAAGTGCTAAACATGAATGATTATGTATCACTCACTGTGACTGTCGGTGTGCTAAATGAGTGATAGAGCAACAGATAGAGCAACAGGTCTCTAGTCTCCACAAAATGCAGTTCACAGCATATATAGAATGTCTTAT
Organism: Chiloscyllium plagiosum; assembly: GCF_004010195.1. NCBI lineage: Eukaryota > Metazoa > Chordata > Chondrichthyes > Orectolobiformes > Hemiscylliidae > Chiloscyllium > Chiloscyllium plagiosum. Next base: position 149,460,387 of record NC_057710.1, on the reverse strand, counting down.
TCAGCAGTCTATTTACGTATGTAACAATTCTAATGTTACAGTAATCGGACAATGATTAATTATGATTATTGCACAACTTACTGCTATTCTATAAATACAAGTAGTTCTCCTATAATGCAGTAGTTGCATTCCCGTGCGACATTGTATTATAGAAAATCATGCAATAGAAATAATGGGACCTACAGGAAAAACAGGGTGAGAAGCAAACCACCAAAAATACCAGTAAAAATCAAAATAATTATTGTACTTAGCCTAACACAAACGATAGCACAGTCTAAGTAAATTTTGACATGTTATAACTGACCTGTTGTATGGTTCTGTATAGTGTAATTCATCAGAATCCTCAACTGATTACTCTCGATTGGCATCTATACCTGCTGACTGCACTACATTCTAGATAGTCTTCTGATCCCATGCAATGGTAACACTGCACAAGTCAGAACCCAGAATGAAATCTGTCTTGATAGAGCAAGGGTTGAATCTTAATTTCTTTCACAAAGTGTCAGTTTCGTCAAGCTTTTCGAAGGCTTTCACTTTACAATACTTGGAGACATCTATCACCTTATTTTACAGAACCCACCTAATTTATTACCTACCCCACCCTTTGGTTCCCCTCTCTCTCATTCTAGCACCGTCATTCCATGTGCCATTTCCAAAACAACTCACCACTTTCTGGACATCCCAGAATTAACCAATATCCGTGGTGCAGTACTATCTTTAAAAAGATATTGTGCACCCAGACAAGAGTTGTCATTCCGGAGCTGCCCTGCATGGTTCCTGACATTGGCCCTGGATGTGGCAGACAATGGAGAATTGGTGCCTGTCTTAGTGAGTAGTAATATGGAAATGCTGCTGATGGGGATCAGGTGATGCAGAAAAAGGACATCCTTTTCTCCCAGGCCAAAAGAGGATGCCAGTCTACTTGGAACAATGCCAACCTGGACCAGGGTTACCATCCAGGACAGTGCAATCTCAACCATCTGAAGGAATGCACAGAATGTAAGAAGATGATCAATTACCTTCTCCACTCTGCCACCATCATTCGTTGATATGTCTCACTCACTCTATCTCTGCGATTGTACCCCCCATTTCTTGCAACATCTTCCCCACTCACTCTCATCCTTCCTAACATCTGACCCTGACTAACCCTGAATTTCTTCTGCACAGCCTACACATCCCCTCAGGACATCTCCACACATGCACCAAAAGTACCAGTGTGCCACCCACCTTTCTCTCCCGCACACACTGTGTTCAGAGTTTCCAGTCTCTCACCACCCTGAGCAGCTGACTGACCATCTCCAAGCCCCTTTACTGGCATTTTTTTGCAGTTGATTACTGTAGTGATTAGTCACTGACAGATTCACATGAGTCTCCCGATATTCTTTATCAGCTAAATATATTTTTTAAAACTAAAAGAGAGGAAGTAAGCTCTTAATACAAACAACAAAGCCAAGTTTTAAACTGCTGCTCAACACTGTCCTTTTACTGTTAGTCAATTCCAGTGAAATTTCACTCTTATCTCAACTCTTTTTAAGTTTTTTAATTAACAGATAGCGAGCAGCTTCTTGTCCTCAGGTTGAAGAGACATTCTCACAATGCTTTTCCAAGTCCACTAGCATAAGCATTTCACAATACCTTTCACAAAACTCTTCAGAAGAAAATGCACGAGCCAACTGAGCAGGTGGTGCTAACGCGGAATCCAGTTCTCCGCGTATAATGACACCTTGTGTAGGGGATGAGAGTCGTGTAACAGTGAACGGGAGATCACTTTATAAAAACAAGGTCGACAATTCACAAATCATTTTACAGACAAATCACATTTAATAAATGCACGTTATAGGAGAACTACCTGTACTTTCATGTTTTTATAGTGTTTCTTGTTTATTGCTATAACTTTTAAGTGAATGTGTTCTGTACATATGCTGTATTTATGCATAATGACAAGCATATCACCTTTATCAAAATGCACTGGCTGTCAAGTTATTTTACTTTTTATTTGAATATGGTATGAACATTAAAGGTAGAATATGTTTTGTAATTCACCTTTCATTTTATTTTGTTTCTGCTTTTGCAGCTAGGATCGTCGTCATCAGTGCCATTCAGTTCAATTTTCTCTCAGTTGTTTATGACTGTAGTAATCCCACTCATTTTAGGACAGGTAAGCACAGTTACTGGTATTTCATTAGGTTTTCTGTATGACAACTTCTCTGATGATATTAGAAGTTTCTGTGAACTTAAAATGTGAAGTGTCGGCAGATCAAGCAGAAAATAAATCACATATTAAAGAAGAAACAGCATGTATTTTGTTCCAAAAATGTTAAATAAGGCAGTTAGAACACAAGGAAACCTAGCTGCCCATGTAACAGCACTGAGTAATAGTATTTCAGACTATGGTAATCCATACATTATTATGTACTAAATTATAAAAGATTTTAAATTAAGAAAGCTGTTTTAACTTTTAAAAGTAATCTGTGCATATATTTACATTTTAAGTATAATTTAAATTTTCTGTTGTATCATTAAAAAAAATGTATGTGGTCAAATAAAGTCACAGTCATACAGTGTGGAAGTAGACCTTTCAGTCCAAACATAATCCCAAACTAAACTAATCCCATCTGCCTGCTCCTGGCCCATATCTGTCCAAACCTTTCCTATTTATATACTTATCCAAATGTCTTTTAAACATTGTAATTGTGCCCACACCCACCACTTCCTCAAGAAGGTCATTACACGCAAAATTTGCTTCTTGTGTTTTTTTTTAATCTTTCTCCTCTCATGTTAAAAACGTGCCCCATCATCATGAAAATCTCATCCTCGGGAAAAGACAAGTACCATTAACTCTTACTATATCCCTCATTATTTTATAAATTTCTATAAGGACACCTCTCAGCCTCTTAGGCTCCAGTGAAAGAAATCCCAGCCTATCCAGCCTTTCTTTATAACTCAAACCTTCCATACCTGGCAGCACCTTGGTAAATCTCTTGTGAACCCTGGAGGGCTTAGGGTGCATGTTTTTACTTCGGTTGTTTTTTAAAGAAAAATATTAAACTTGCTGCACTGGCATTTAGAATGTTGTTAAGGTGACTTTATTTCTGATGAAAAATACTTTTATGAGTAATTGTGGAAGATGGACTGTTCCACGTACCCGACAAAGTGACACACTTGGCTGGGGCCCATGCGGCGCCCATTGATACCCCTTTGGTCTTAAGGAAGTGGGACGATTCAAAGGAGAAATTAAGGGTGAGGACCAGTTCGG